>NC_052499.1:40339749-40444941 GCF_016617805.1 Bactrocera tryoni
TTTTTATACTTATCTTTATAAATAAATTTTAACGTTCCTTCCGAAGAGAAAATGACGTTTACAAAGTTTCAAAACGATATCTTAAAAACTGAGGGACAAGTTCGTTTATATACAGACGGACAGAATCCAATGTGGTTTTACGTGGGTATCTGCCTAAGGAGGCTCAAATCCACGGTGCTTTCTATCGCTAGAAGCACATAGATCAAAATTGTTGATCAGCGCCCCAAAGCATAAGTGCATGCACAACACTACACTCTGGAAGAACCAAAGCATGAGTGCCGACATACACTTATACCTTGGTTTCATTTGGTTCGGGTGTAAACCAAAAGAAAACACCCTAGCCACCTTGGTCGGGTACCAGGCCTATCTAAAACCTCTGCCGTTCTCTGGGTCCGGCAACCGGCCGCAGTGCGACTCCACATTGGACTAATGCCCTTCTTGCATTTAGGTTTAAACCACAGTCACCACGAATCTCCCCAAAGGGCCAAACCCCATGAACACATTGGAGTTTCCTCCAAGGGCAGACTGCTCCCCATGGTACCATGTTATAGTCTTTGGTGTGACCTGTAGCTCTCGCTACTGCCAGTCGAGCCCCTAAGAACTCCTAGGAATTCTTAAGAACCCGCCTGTATGAGTGTTGTTGTCGCTTGATAAACTAGTGTTTGTTATATAATTGCAAACCCATTTAAAGAATATAATGCATTATCATTTCAACCTAATATTATAGCACTTTTCCGACTTATTAGACAATGCTGACATTTAAAACAGACCTGTACTTGTCAGACATAGTGAATTTGACTTTTAGTCGCCTCTTACGACAGGCATGGCTTGCCGCGGGAATATTCGGTTTCCCCCCCGAACCAAGGGGGTCCCCTCTTCCCCGCAGGGGGAATGTACAGACGGACAGACAGACATACAGATCATTTATATACATATGTATGTATATACTTTATAGGGTCGCCGACGCTTCCTTCTGGGTGTTACAAACTTCGTGGCGAACTTAATGTACCCTGTTCAGGGTATAATAATAACGGTAGAATTTAAGCAAGCGACTGACTGCGATCAGTCTTAAGACCAAATTCAAATAAAGAGATAGATTTTGTAAGAGTTTCATTAAAACAAACCTACGTTGTGTTTTATTATTTTATTATTGGCGCAGTCGGTAAAGGACACAAAACGAGTTACATAAAAAACTAATACATTAAAAACAAATTACTAAAAAAATGTTAAACAAAAGTAACAACTGAAAACACAGTTAACTATTTTAATACCCTGAACAGGGTATATTTAGTTTGTGACGAAGTTTGTAACGCCCAGATGGAAGCGCCGGAGACCCTATAAAATATATACACATATAAATAATCAGTATGTTGAGCTGAGTCGATTTAGCCATGTCCGTCTGTCTGTATATATACGAACTAGTCCCTCAGTTTTTAAGTTATCGTTTTGATATTTTGTAAACGTCATTTTCTTTTCAAGAAGCTGCTCATTTGTCGGAACTGTCGATATCGGACTACTATAATATATAGTTGCCATACAAACTGAACGATCGCAATCAAGTTCTTGAATGGGAAACTTTCACATTTGACAATGTATCTTCACAAAAGTTGGCACAGGTTATTTTCTAAGATAATAAGTTAACATATGAAGAAATTGTTCAGATCGGTTAACTATAGCATATAGCTGCCATACAAATCGAACGATCGGAATCAAGGGCTGGTATGTAAAACTTTCTCATATGACGTGGTATCTTCACGAAATTTAACATGGATTACTGCTTAAGGTAATAATATAATCTTCTAACCTGTGAAGGGTATATTAGCTTCGGTGCAGCCGAAGTTAACGTTTTTTCTTGTTTCCTACATATTTTTACACCATTGTTTACCCTGTTTGTTTACATGTTACTCCGTACTTTCACTGAACTTTCAAGTACAATGTTGATAATTTGCGACAACAGCGATTAATTTAAAAGCATAACGAAGTGATATGGAACTAAATGCATAGTAGAGAAGTTGCATCGTATTGCCCATCCAACTTCTCTCTACTTGCAAAAGTGTATGTAGGATGAGTGAATATTGTTCGGTTTGTCTAAGGTGAAGTTCGAAAATTCTTACATATATGTGTATAACGTCATAGGAAACCTTTAGCAAAAAACAACGAACGGTTGTATTCTAAATCGCATCTAACGAATCGATCGATGATATTGTAAAATTTCTGAATGTGAATAGGTCTCATCACCTCGTTTCTGCCAAAGTTATGTCAATTCGGCATTAACTTAAGCAACTTTTGTTGGTGTCAAATTAATTACAGAAGTTCGGCCCTACCGAATACTTTATTTAGTAAATCATATAGTCAATTATTGATTTTCTAGATGAATTGGTATTATCTGTAATTTATTCTATACATAATATTCTGAAATGTACAGATTTGGTTTGAGAAATGCAATACCATATTTTAATACATTACTAGAAAAAGAGATTGGTAATGCGCCTTTTTGTTACTGTTCAACTTAGTATACTTTGTACTGTATCCAGTGATAAAAAAATTATTGACTTTCTAAAACTACAGTGATAGTTCTCATCCTCTTGAGGTATACATTTTTGTTTTTGAGGACGACCATTTTTTCAAATAACTTATGAGTTCCTATATAACCGAAATTCTTCTCTTATTTATGATATCTGGCCAAATATTAACATCAAAATCTACAAGGTTCAATTCGCCTGCGAAAAGTTAGGAATATACTCTTATACGAAGGAATTGGTATAAGACTGAGGTCATTCGTAGTGTTAGCGTGCACCTCTAATCATATTAATTTTATATATACTATACATAGGTGCAGAGATGGTGAAAATATGCATATCTGTTGTTACCGTTTGTAGTGTAAACTCATGCGACACTTTATATTTATCCACACTAAGCTCCTAAGCTAATTTATTCACTTAGAGAGGTCTCCACTTTACAACGGTTTTTAATTTAACTAAGTTGTAACTAAGTTTGTGGCTATGTGCTGTCTTATGGAAAGATATGTCAATTAATACATTGTTTGCTGTCATACTTAATGACATCTCCTCATCCATAAGTATGTTCCATTCATAATGAATAAGCATACACCCATATGTTGGCCATTGCAAAGGAGCGTGAACGCAGCGAGTCATTAGTAATACTCAGGTATCCAGAAGGACGTACATCTACACTATATTTAATTAAAAGACAAACTTTAGAGTATTGGCTTTCACACGAGAATAATCGCATTATAGCTTCTCTGTTCCTTAAAAGATTATTACCCCAATTACGGTTTACAACTAAAATTCAATTCAGTTGAAATATTACAATTTCCAAATATGATTGATAAAAAACTGAGTCAAGTTGTAAGTTAAATCACAGGCATTTCATTCAATCGTTCATCAACAACCGGAGAATACAGATATTGTTAGATAAGTAAAGTAATAGGAAAAGCTTGTACAATTTGTAGTATGAAATTTCCATAATGTTATGATTGAACCACATCTCCATGAAACACATTATCATTAATAAGTATTCCTTAAAGTAAATGTTTTATGACTACAACTGTTAATTAAATAAAAAAATGCTTTGTATATAAAGTCAATAGAAAGTGTCTATGAAATTACGTAATGATAATAATTTTTCCAAGGCAAGCCCTTTCGTCAAATAAAAAAGTTTTCCATATGCTAGAATTGACTCAGTTAAACATTTTAAAGGGTTGACGTTTCGTTCTCGGTGCCCCAAACCTATTTGCAAACTGAATATACCCTGTTCATGATAAGACAAAGAGAAAACACAAAAGAAACGATGTTTAAAAAACAGAATGTACAGGTTTAGCAATGGCAGTATTCAATTTGTCAAAGGGTAAATAATTTACAGGAGGAAGGAGTCATGTGTAGAAGTTCACGCAAGTGAGGAAAGTTGTCTGAGCGCCATTCACTTGGGAGTGGCCAGAAACGATTCTTTTACATATGGCTCAAGCATCTCACGACTTCCGGTCCTTGACCAACAATCCTCTGGGAAGCCTAAGAACATCCGTTTGAAGGCGAGCTAAAGTGAGAAGGCGAAATATCCCCTCTACAGGGTCGTGCGCTGGGTTTGGGACCCGCCACGTAGAAAACGGCCCCAGTGAAAAAGCACATTTAGCCTCGGATGACAGACTCCCCTTTTGGTGACGACCATGGCAAACGAATTAAGGATAGCGATTTGAGGGCATGCACCTGGAATGTCTAGTCCCTTAATTGGGAAAGTGCCACTGCCCAGCTGGTTGATATCCTCTTTAGAGTGTAGGCCGATATCATCGCCGTCCAAAGAATGCGATGGATGGGACAAGGATTAAGACCAGTAGGTCCTTGAGGCATTTACTACAGTCATATAGAGGATTCGTTGTGGGAGAGAGACTCCACCGCCAAGTACTGTCATTCACCCCGCTGGATGAATGTCTAGCCACAATCCGCATCCAAGCGAAGTTCTTCAACACTATCACTGATTTGCGCCCACACCCCGAAGGAAGAGAAGGACGATGTGACCAAAGATGCCTTCTATAAGCGCTTGGAGCGCACCTATGAGAGCTGACTCCGCCGTGATGTCAAAATCGTGCTTAGCGACTTTAACGTCAGGTGGGACAAGGAAGGTATTTTGGCACTACGGTCAGTAAATTCAGCCACTACGATAAAACATCCCCAAATGTGTTGAGACTGATCGACTTCGGCGGGACCCGAAATATGGTTATCTGTAGTACTCGGTATAAGAGAATTGTGGGACGGTATTCCTAGCTCCTTACGTATAGCTGCAGAAGAACAGCTGGTACGAGGAGGAGTGCCATGTCGCAGCGGAGAGAAAACGGACTGCCTATTCTAAAAAACTACGTAAAAATGCGGCGACTAGCAGAAGGTTTAAAGATCGGAGAATTCTCATGTAGAACCCCTAGAGGTGATCTAGTGACTGATGCCCAGAGTACACTAAAATTACGGAGGGAACATTTCTGCAGCCTGCTGAATGACAGTGAGAGCACAACATCAATAGATAACGAACCCAATTCTCCAATTTATAACGATCCATTGTCAGACCATGAAGAATTTCGAATAGCAACCTGTCTGAAGAACAACAAAGCAGCGAGGGCCGATGGATTGCCGGCCGAGCTATTCAAACACGGCGGCGAAGAACTGATAAATTTAAGTATGCTCTGCCCAATCCACAAAAAGGGAGACCCGACAATCCAACGCAAAATATCTTTTGCCAATAGGTGCTACTTTGGACTGAGTAGGCAATTGGGATATAAAATCCTCTCTCTACGATCAAAAACCAAACTCTATAAGCCACTCATTATTCCCGTCATTCTATATGGTGCAGAGGCTTGGACGATGACAACAACTGATGAGTCGACGTTGCGGGTTTTCGAGAGAAGAGTTCTGCGAAAGATTTATGGTCCTTTGCGTGTTGGCCACTGCGACTATCGCAATCGATGGAAAGATGAGCACTATGAGATATATGACGACATAGAAGTAGAAGAAGAGGAACACCTTCACTCCATTGGAAAGACCAGGTGGGGAAGGACTTGGCTTCGCTCGGAATACCCAATTGGCGCCACCTTGCGAAAAGAAGAAACGACTGGCGCGCTGTTGTTAACTCGGCTATAATCGCGTAAGCGATTTCTACGCCAGTAAAGAAGAAGAAGGAATAATATACAGAATTCCAAGGGACTGGATATTTACTTTGCTATAAAGAAAATTCGCTATATAGAAATTAAAAACAATTTTGTTTCTTTTAAAATTTTTTATTTAATACTATTTTGGTTTGAAATAAATATTTCCTCTTTTCTTCTTCAATATAATTTTCTAATATATTTTGAGAAGTAAACACAGTATTTGGTACGTTGGTTTTCATTTTCAAATATGTACTATATGTACGGAAACCTTCAACTGATGAAGAAAGTTGTGGATATGTGTGTAACGGTTTCACAATATCGGCAGATTCTTCTTCGTATTAATCTGAATCTGTTTATAGAGAAATAATAACGTACATCAGAAAATTAGCCACGGATTTTCTTTATTGTGGATTTTTTACCTGAGATAGCTGGTGCTCCAAAACTGTCTTTAACACTTTTGAGAATATCTTCGTCGGAAGGGTTGTCTGTGGAAAGACATCACAAGTATGTAAATAATAACGAAAAATTAGTTGAATAAATTCGTTATATGGAGATTGAAAACGCTTCAATCTTAAAGTTACGTTCCAAAAAATACTTCGTTATAAGGATATATTCGCTATAGGAAAATCCGTTATATGGAGAAAAAAAATGTACACCAAAGTAGACCCAAAACACAGCATTCTTATAATTGCTTCCAATAAAGAACACTTTGTTATATAGGAGTTCGTTTTGGAGAGTTTCGACTGTATTTGCTAGAAACACATACGAAGATTGAAATTGAGCAATAAATTAGGTTCCTAGCCGTCAACATCATTGAATACTATCGAATAGCTTTTCTTTAAGTGAAGTAAAATACGATAAGATTTAGAATATAGCAAATAAAAATTGTTTTTGCACCGATTTATGATTCTTAGCCAATCTGAAGCAAGGTTTTTTCTGAATTATCCATAAAACTAGTAGTCACCACATGGAACCTATTAGCCCACCTTTAGCTTATAGTTGTAAAAGGTTCTTAAATTCAGTGTCAATACTAATATATGTACATATATGATTTCAAGATAGCCAAGTATTAACTATGTAAGGTATTTTTGAGGCAGAACTTTCCAGAAGTATATATTTAAATTTTCTCATATGTTATTTAATATTTTAATAAATGGTTTTATCTAAAAATTTGTCATCAGTCTACTTTCAGGGAAAATGTCCGATTCATAAACAATTTTCTTCGCTTTACTTGACAATTCATACTGCTATGTAATAACAAAGCAAAGAAAGCAAAGAGTATGGCAGAGTGAACGCTTTTGCTTTTTCTCTAATAAAAGCATGGCATAGCGTTAAAAGATGAGATTTATCATGAAGCATGAAGTCTAGATACATATTTATGTTTAGTTCTCGAAACACATATTCTCGCTGGAATTGCACCAACTACCAATATGAAGAACATTTCATAAACATTGCGGTCGCAAGAAGCTTCCAAATGTAATCAGAGGGTATTGAGCAAACCAAGTGTTTACCAATATCAATCCTAGAAAGAACTCTGCAAATTTTGAGAAGTGTAAAATAGCAGACAGCTTGAGATTAAGTGATTTTGACAACTCGCGGCGCTCATGTTTGGTTACCGATTTGTCTCAAATTTCAGTTAGTGTATTCAGTAAGATTTGTTATTTCAAAATATCATGTTTCACTTTGGTACATCGAAAAAAATTTCCACGATTATTACGCAAATCCAGCGCGGCTACTGCAAGCGCTCTTCGCGCATAACGCGGTGAGGCCCATTTTTGGCTTAATAGCTTCGTCAACAAACAGAATTATCGCTAGTGGGATGAGTGAAATCCTCGTGTGATTCAGGAAACGTAATTGCACTCTCAGTGCGGATTGCGGTATCATCTGGCCTTATTTCGAAACGAGACGGAAAATGCCGCCGTCATCAATAGTGAGCGTTTTAACATGATGTCGAACGCCTTTTATTTAGGAATTTGATGAAATTGACGCTGGCGATCTGTATATATCGGGTGATTTTTTAAGATCTTGATAACTTTTTTTTAAAAAAAAACGCATAAAATTTGCAAAATCTCATCGGTTCTTTATTTGAAACGTTAGATTGGTTCATGACATTTACTTTTTGAAGATAATTTCATTTAAATGTTGACCGCGGCTGCAGTCTTAGGCCCGGTCCATTCGGAAAGTCCAATTTTGGGCAACTTTTTCGAGCATTTCGGCCGGAATAGCCCGAATTTCTTCGGAAATGTTGTCTTCCAAAGCTGGAATAGTTGCTGGCTTATTTCTGTAGACTTCAAGACTTGTTGATGTAGCCCCACAAAAAATAGTCTAAAGGCAGTTAAATCGCATGATCTTGGTGGCCAATTTACGGGTCCATTTCTTGAGATGAATTGTTCTCCGAAGTTTTCCTCAAAACATAATAGAATCGCGAAAGCTGTGGCATGTAGCGCCATCTTGTTGAAACCACATGTCAACCAAGTTCAGTTCTTCCATTTTTGGCAACAAAAAGTTTGTTAGCATCGAACGATAGCGATCGCCATTCACCGTAACGTTGCGTCCAACAGCATCTTTGAAAAATACGGTCCAATAGTTCCCAGCGTACAAAGGCACACGCAAACAGTGCATTTTTCGGGATGCATGGGCAGTTGGCCACCAAGATCATGCGATTTAACGCCTTTAGACTATTTTTTGTGGGGCTACGTCAAGTCTAAAGTCTACAGAAATAAGCCAGCAACTATTCCAGCTTTGGAAGACAACATTTCCGAAGAAATTCGGGCTATTCCAGCCGAAATGCTCGAAAAAGTTGCCCAAAATTGGACTTTCGAATGGACCACCTAAGACGCAGCCGCGGTCAACATTTAAATGAAATTATCTTCAAAAAGTAAATGTCATGAACCAATCTAACGTTTCAAATAAAGAACCGATGAGATTTTGCAAATTTTATGCGTTTTTTTTTAAAAAAAAGTTATCAAGCTCTTAAAAAATCACCCGATATAACAAGACATGAATGGTTAATGTCAAAAAATGGCGCAGCCAATTGCTGCCAATATTATGCGACTTAATGCCTCTTCGTCATTTTCTTGTTCTTATTGGTAGAGCCTTTAGGTTTGATGTGGACGGCATAATGCAGCGAGAATTAAATTTATTAACAAACAAAAACAATGATGCGACAAAACGCTGTAAAACTGCATTCAGTTTCCTGTGCAATCAGAAATATCAATCGTTTAACACGCATAACAAGGGCACGCATAGCATTGATGTGTCATACTACCATAATGGCAATACCATATATCTGACTGATGTTCGACAATAGAGGATGTGGTCGGTAGAAGCTTCTTAGTTTATCTTAGAACAACGGTGACAACTTTTGTTCCATCAAACGAAGAGAGCTGTCAAGGTGGTGAATATCTAATGCTATAGATCAGTGTATCCCAAAGTGGGCGATAACGCCCCCTTGTGGGCGCTGCAGGTGTCAAGGGGGGCGGTAAGAGACCCAGAAAAAAATGGGGGCGTTGTGTAAAGGTCTGGCGGGTTATTTGTAATTTTATTTAGCTAGGAGGCCTCTTAGACAACGACTACATGAGCTCTCGACTCTCAACAACAACTTGTGAACATCAACTAATATGAATTAAAAGACTGCTCAAACTTATAGAATATTAACTGTCAAACGTATTGCTATTGCCATTGCCAAATCTGTATGTGGGCATTTGCTATCATATTATAATAATTTGCGCAAAGGTGTAGGGTAGGTTGGTTCGAGCTGATGTAGCGCATGCTTTGAGCTCTTGAATAATTTAGTTTATCACTTGCGAAATGACGTCGGGTAGGTAGCTGATGTAGCGCACGTTTTGAGCTTTTGAACTCCTTAAATCTTTTATGTGGAAAATAAAAAAAAGGATCTGTATCCTTTCTTACAAATGTATTTCTGGGAAAAATAAGATAATACGAAAAGGAGAAAGATCCTTTTTTTACAAATGTATTTTTTGGAAAAATAAGAATTCATATTTTTGGACTACTATATAATAATTGTGCTTAAGCATTCCTATATAAACAATGTAATATTTATTTTATATTCATTTGCGATTTTGCCCGCAATAGATGAGCATTACTTCCGCCTCCTTTACACTACTCGCGAAGTTAAACGTATTTCTCAAAGCAAAACAATGTCGGAAGTAAAAAAGAAGAGACGGCAATACTGTGCGGAATACATTAAATTCGGATTCATTGAAAACCCCACAAACCCATCCTCGCCTTTATGTCTTCTATGTCTAAAAACATTTTCGAATAAAGCAATGGAGCCTTCAAGACTGCAAGATCATTTGAATAAAATGCATCCAGAGAAGAGAGACAAGAATGTAGCATACATGTGTTCAAGACCTAGAGGAGAAGCATAATACTCAGCCAAGTGTAGCAAAACTATTTTCTCTTTGTTAATTGCTCAAAAAGGCAAACCACATAACATCGCAGAAGAGTTAATATTGCCAGCAATAAATGAAATAATAACTACCGTGCTTCATAAACCGGCCGCAGATATTATCCGAAAAATTCCTTTGAGTAATAATTCCGGGCAAAGACGAATTGATTAAATAGCTGAAAACATTGAAGAATCATTGTGCGATCACCTGAGGACAAGCCAACTCTCAATTCAGCTCGATGAGTCCACTTTACAATTTACTTCTAATGAAGCATTGTTGTTGTCTTACGTGAGGTTTACTAAAGATGAGAAAATATGTTAAGATCTATTATTTGCTAGAAATTTAGAGACCGATACAAAAAGCGAAACCATATTCAATATATTGGAAAAGTTTTGCGATGAGAAAGAGATTCCTTTGAAAAATATTATTTCAATTGCTCCGGCTATGATAGGGTGCCATTAAGGCTTAATAGATATACCAGACTGGGTGTTGGATCCGTTTTCAAATGTCAACACAGCAATGTCACCTTAGCTGGAAGAAGATCTTATAGAATTGACAACAAACGAGGAAATAAAAATCAAGTTCAAAAATGGTTACCAAGAATTTTGGCTACAAAAACCGATCTCGCAATTGTACCCTGGATTGTGATCTATCGTTCAACGATTCTTGATAGCATTCCCATCGTCATATTTGTGTGAACGTGGATTTAGTGCTGTGACAACACTGCTTACTAAAAATATAAATCGTTTGCTTGTTACCGAACGTGGCGATTCAGATTCATCCTTCACATTAGTTTTTATAAATGGATCGATTATTTTAGTTTTATTTTTAATAAAAGATTATCTGTTTTAATACTATAAAGTTGTGTTTCAATAATCATTCTTATTGGCAGGTGGAGCCCGTAAGAATTAACTTGAGACCTAAGCGCCGTTTTGTGTTACCTACTGCACTCAGGTTTCAAGTTGCTGGTTATAGTAAAAGTTTCGTTTAGAATTCTCCGTTAATATACATATATAGGTCACAATAATTAATTTGAAGTTATAGTGGTTTTTAAATAGGTGAAAAAATGGGGGCGCTAAAAAAATATTTATTCTCAAAGTGGACGGTAGACAAAATAAGTTTGGGAACCACTGCTATAGATAGACATATGGTTTTCGTACTACAATGTGTACTACAATAAAAGCTCGGGAAACCATGAGCCAGTATAGTGATACACATATTGGTATGCTATGAGTTTGACACTCAACAGCACTGTAAAAAAAATTAAAATTCGGTTGACACAAATTATGAATACCCTAGACAGACATGTGCTTTCCGTACTACTATTTGTACTACAATGAAAGCTAATGAAGCCATACACCAGCATAGTGACACACATCTAGTATGCCTACCTAGTACATTCAACAGCTGACGTAAATTTTTTTAAATATATAAAATGAAAATGGACGTTACCAAAGTGATAACCGCAAACTACCAAAAAATATTGTATTATCGGAGAAAAAAAAATAAATATTTTACATTAGCTCTTAGGGCTTTCAAATCAAGCAAAAAATATATCAGGCTTGCGTTAGAAAAAAGAATTTTAAAAAGACATCGAACTTGCTGGTCAATGGTAAATATTAAACAGGTAGTTTTTAACATATAAAGAATTTTTTACCTACTAGGTGGAAAATTCTCAATTCTGGGAAAGGGATGTTCAGCTATTCAGCGAGGAAAAATTTAAAAATGCATTCCGAGTGAGCAGGGAGACGTTTTTTTTATTTAGTGGACGCATTAAAAAATGTGCGCAAAAAGGATACCTATTGGCGTAACGCCATACCACTTGAAAAACGAATTGCTGTCGCTTTATACACGTTAGCTTCTTCCGCAGAATATAGAACAGTTGGTAGTCTTTTTGGTATCGGTCGCACAACAGTAGGAGCAATAGTGGTACAAGTTTGGGAAGAAGTATGCAGAGTGTTTAAGAATGAAGTATTCGATGCATATCCGCCGAATGATGTGAAAGTGAATGAAATAGTCTATGGTTTTGAACATTTAGTATTCCCGCAATGTTATGGCGCAATAGATGGGTGCCACATTGAAATAAAGCCTCCAAAAAACGATTATTATAACTTTAAAGGGTGGTACTCGACGGTTTTATTTGCATCAGTAGACTATAGATGCAGATTTACTTATATCAATGTTGGTACACCAAGACGAAGCAATGACTCCACATTATTTGAGCAGTCGGCTTTGAAAAAGTGTCATTCCGATAACGAAATTTTAAAAAAAATATGCAAAAACAATCGAAGGCATTGAGGTGCCGATACTCCTTATAGCAGATTCAGCATTCAAACTGTCTAAATACGTTATGAAACCATTTCCATTTTCTGTTAATCAACCAGAAAGTGAAAAAATATTTAACAGACAGATTTATTGAAATTAGCTTCCATCATCTTTCGCTCTTTTTTAGCCAGTTTGAGATAATCTTCATCACTATTCCTCTTTCTCTTTATTGCAGCCGACGAAGTTGATGGTGCTTCTTCAGGTCCACTTTCATTTTACAATGAAGATGCCGCCATCGATTCGTCTAATGGATCCGTAACTGTGAAATAAAAGATGTATAATAGATACATACATTGAAATTGTAATATTAAAATAAAATAATTGCTATATCAAACAAACCATTTTCAATGCTTTCGTCGGCCAGTTCTTGTGTGAAATTTGATTTATGGCTGCCAATTATTTTGTGTATGGTGTCGTAGAATTCCCAATTAGACGGAGCTCCTCCGCTTGGGCCCACATCCTTCCGTTCCTGTCTGATATGTTTAAATTAGCACATACTTATTTTCATTGTATAATTATTTACAAACCTGTACTTCTTTGTTAAATTATTAATTCGATTTCGCAGCTCGGCTGGCGCTAGGAAAACCCCGTGTTCATTTACAAGTTGCGTGCTCATTGCCGAGTAAATGTGGCTATTTTTGTGAACTCCACGCAGTTGGGAATTAAATTGTGCCCACACTTCAATTATATTTCTTATTGCGGCATTCCCAATATATTTTTTTTGGACTTTCTCCATATTTTTTGTCTTACCGCCACAACTGATAAATTTATTTATTTTTTATTTTGTCAGCTGGCAGCGAAAACATATGATTTTGACAGAATGAGCTTTAAAGCTTTGGGTGTGTTCAATGCGATCCATCGTAGTACATTGCAGAACACCACTGAATTTCAATGGTATGTAGTATGCTATTGTAGTACGGAACTCTATTTGCTTTGGAACAAAAATGCGAAATACTGATGACACACATATAGGTTCTATATTATACTACATTATGTACTACATGTGTGTCTTGGGTGAATATTCTCCGCGTTCTGTCACATACTTTTCAGTTTTTTTAGCGTGACCTGAAAATTTTTAATTGTTTAACAAAAAATTGTGTAAAATATTATTATTTACAAAAAAGACCATGAAAAAATATTTATAACATAGCACGAACATTTTCATTTTACTTCACAAAATTTCAATAATTTTACAATTTTATCATCCTCTAGATTTCAACCTTCAATAACTTTAACAAAAAAAAAAACAATTTTAACGAAATATTAATATCACGGGGTATGCGTCTGATCCCCTTCCTAAAGAACTGCTTATTTTCAAAATTGAAGATTTTTCGAAATTTTCATAGACCACTTGGTTGGTTTGACCCTTCTGCCAGCCACATAAAATAGTGCGATGTAAAGGAACATAAAAAATAACAGTCGACACATTAAACGTTTGCATGACCCGCTCACAGCTGCCAGGCATATACGCCTATGACATTTATTACACTAAAATCGCCAAAAAGTCTGAACTTTAAATGAGTTTTATATTCTGATAGGAAAATGAACTTCATTTGAATAAAAAATAACTACACAAAGCTTTACATAAATTTTTTATTTGAGTATGATAAGACGCCTGATTACGTCTGTGTTGTATAAATTTTAAGAGAGTCTGCAATAATTTCTTTGCTTATTAATTTTAAGTTATGATCTTATATATGTTAACCGTAATTTTATCAACAGACCAAGCTGTTATACATATATAAAGGCGCTGCATAGAGTAGCAGTAAAGCAAGTTGTTAAGGTAACTTTTGGCATTACATTCATATGTACACACGCTTGTTTATACTTGCATCCATCCTTTTCAACATTTAAAAAAATTAACATTTACAGATAACTTTTTTCAATTTACCAGGTGTACTGGTATGAAGTGAGCATCTATGTACATAAAAATGTGTTTATGGGGAACATTTGTTGTCAAAGAGCCTTAATTTTTTTCTGTTTGGTTGGCATGATATCTGTCAAACATATTCAATAATCGTACATTCACTGAGCAAAGAGCATCGTATTTTTCATTGTGTTGAAAATGTCAAAAGTGAGATCGAAAATAGAGATAATGGGTTTGATGAGAGAAATGAAGAATATGAAAGACCACCAAAAAAGTTTGAAGACGCCGAACTGCAAACAATATTGAATGAAGATAATACTTTGAATCAAAAGTAAATGGCAGGAATATTAAATGTTGCCCAACAAACAATTTCAGAGTGTTTGAAACCTATGAGAAATATCCAAAAATGTGGAAAATGGATGCGAATTGAATTGAATGAAAGACAAATAGAAAACCGAAAAAACGCAGGTGAAAGTTTGCTTCAAAGACACGAAAAAATTGTCACTGGCGATGGAAAATTTATGTACTTAAAGAATTCTAATCGGAGTAAGTCATGTATTAATCCAGGATAACCATCAACAACGACTACAAAAACAGATCGATTCCGTTAGAAAGCAAGACCCTGTGTTTGGTGGGATCTGAAGGGTGTGGTACTCCAT
Source organism: Bactrocera tryoni (assembly GCF_016617805.1). Taxonomy (NCBI): domain Eukaryota; kingdom Metazoa; phylum Arthropoda; class Insecta; order Diptera; family Tephritidae; genus Bactrocera; species Bactrocera tryoni. The sequence continues at coordinate 40,354,663 of NC_052499.1, forward strand.
GATCTGTCTAATCGGCAAACGACCAAAGTGGGCCAGAAGGCATGGCAAATTAATTTTGTTACACAACAATGCATCTGTACACAAAGAAAAATCGGTTCAGGATATAATCAAAGTACTTGGATGGGAGCTGTTATCTCAGCCGACGTATTCATCAGACTTGAACAGTATCTCGCAGAAGTAGAAAGGGTGTAAGACTGGTGTGGTTCAAAATGCGAACATTTCTGTTGATATGGTATTCACAAATTACCAGAAAGGTGGTCAAAATATGTAAATAGTTTAAAGAATTTTTTTTTACTTTCCCTTTCATAATTATTATTGCATTTTTACTGCAAAACCCTCATACCGGTAAACCTGGTACTTCGATAAGTATTCAGGCTCTCCGCCCGATTTCCCTACTATGCCGTAAACTAAATTGAACTAGTGATATACTTGTACTTTGACCCCGCGTAAAATTGGGCGTGTCCACAGAACGAAGTAAAAGTCAAAACTGAACTGAGTTTCACTTGAACTACTGAAGGGCCACATTTTTTTGCGATTCAGAAGATATGATCTACTTAAAAAGGGGAAAGGTCACAGAGCTCTATAATGGCGGCTTATTGGGGGAAAAATATGCATCCCGTGGCGAAGAAAATATAGTATATGGGCCATTCCATCAATTGGCGACATGGTTTTGTACCCGTCTTTCTCCGATTTTGACTAAACTTTAGAATATCATAATATAGACCAAAATAAGAATATCTGTAAACTTTTTACTGGTCAAAGTTGCTCCATTGTCTTTTGGCGCGCAATTCAAATTGAGATCAAACAAAGAAATGACTATTTCTTTTATTTTTTTATGACCTCAAAATTGAGTGAAAAAAATTTTTGCAGTTATCCAATTTTACGTAAAAAAATCTCAGCTTTCTGATACAAATATTTTAAAAATCCAAACAAAACATTTATTTTCAGAAAATCCCGTTTTTTGTGCTTTTCCCCCAATTTTTTTCAAAATTGACTTTTTCATTCGATTCCTCGTTCAATTTTATATAAGAATCAGTGTTCAAAAATATGGGACTCTGATCCCATAAACAGGAAAAAAATTCAAAGTTGTCGCTCAAAATCAAAAAAAAACATTTTTTTTCCAAAAATCCCATTTTTTGTGCTTTTCCACCAACTTTTTTTCAAAATTGACTTTCCCATTCGATTCCTCGTTAAATTTTACATAAGAATCAGTGTTCAAAAGTATGGGACTCTGATCCCATGAACAGCAAAAAAAATGCAAAGTTGTCGCTATACGGCGCATATTTTTATGAATGAAGACACTGATTTCTTCATTAATTCAAGTCTAAGAATACAATTTACATGTTCACCTCCTTCACACAACCTTCTAAAAAAATGTTTACCTCCTTCACACAACCTTCTAAGCGAACAGACTGCGCCGTATAGCGACAACTTTGCATTTTTTTGTTGTTCATGGGATCAGAGTCCCATACTTTCGAACACTGATTCTTATGTAAAATTGAACAAGGAATCGAATGAAAAAGTCAATTTTGAAAAAAAATTGGGAGAAAAGCACAAAAAACGGGATTTTTGGAAAAAAATGTTTTTTTTTTTGGATTTTGAAAATTTTTTTGGATTTTGAAAATATTTTTATCAGAAAGCTGAGATTTTTTTACATAAAATTGGATAACTTCAAAATTTTTTTCACTCAATTTTGAGGTCGTTAAAAAATAAAAGAAATAGTCATTTTTTTGTTTGATCTCAATTTGAATTGCGCGCCAAAAACAATGGAGCAACTTTGACCACTAAAAAGTTTACAGATATATTCTTATTTTGGTCTATATTATGATATTCTAAAGTTTCGTCAAAATCGGAGAACCACGGGTACAAAACCATGTCGCCAATTGATGGAATGGCCCATATGTATCTTCCGCCATGACCACAAAGTTGATTATATAGAGAATAAAAACGAGGAAGAATGTGTGCCTATGTGTTTCACTCCTTCTTTGTATGCTATTTTCTTATAAGACTAAATATGCACTCATCTGCATGAGATTAAGGTGAATAAAGAGCAGTAAACATTACCACCTTTGACTGAACGATTAAAGGTATAATTTTTTTAGGATTTAGAATGCCACATAAATATAAACAATTGTTGAGAATACCACCCCGTAAACCTCACAATTTTTAATTCGTTAAGTTCTCTATAAATACGAACAACATAATATGTGGGATGACAAACTAATCACTAATGAAATAAGCTTGAAATTAATATATACAAACGAAAGAGAAAAGAAAACAGTTCTTGAAACGTTAAAATTTCGAAAAACTTAGGAAAACACCTTAAAATATGAAAGATATCGAAATATAAGGAACGCGATTAAGACTAGAATTTGCAGTGAGCGACAGAGTAGGTAGGTAGGTAGGTAGGTAGGAGTGCAGCCCTATCGGGCTCAATTAGCACTTGATGTGCCATTTTAATGCACTGTTCGTAGAACCTCCTGTATCTGCTATTACGTTTCACCTTCTCTCTCAAACCATTTTGAGGTTTCGATGAAACTACTTATGTCCGATATGCTTTTAGTGGAAATCCATTCACGGTTTGGTGCTAGATGGATTCCAAGTGTTTTGTGTCGGATCTATGCTAGAGCTGGGCATTCGCAGAGGAAGTGAAAGATTGTTTCCTTGTTCCCTGCTACTGCGCAGCCACGGCAGATGTCGTTGTAGGGCATACCCATTTTGGATGCGTGTTCCCCAAATGGCCAGTGCCCTGTTGTGGTAGCTGTTACTCTGTAAATACTTTTCCTTGACAGACAGAGTACTATAAACAAAATGGCAGAGGCACTAAAAAGCAAAATACTTTGTACCAGGTGAGCTAAAGATAAATACAAATTTTATAAATTTATATTGTTGGGTGCGTTTAACATTTTTTCATGCAAATGTAGCTATTTCTAGGGCGAACACTCTAAGTCTTTCGATACAATATTTAAATTTTTAAGGCTATTTTGCATTGCTTTTGAAATATATACTATTAATTCAGTTATGAAAATACGAGAATGCAACCTGATGAGTAAACCTGTTAAGTAAAATTAAGATATGTATATTGATAAAACTTGGTATAGGGGTGCCCTAGTATAAAAAACAACCACGAGGTCATAGATGAACGTAATCGGACCACTGCCACGCCCACAATACGGCATTAACCGAAAGCCTATAAAGTGCCATAACTAAGCACTTAACTAAGATATAAAATTGTAATTTGGCGCAAAGGATTGCAGTAAAAAGAGGCACCTGTGGGCAAAAAATTTTGGAAAAATGGATGCGGCCCCGCCCTCTAATAAGTTTAATTTACATATCTCATAAGCCTCTAAAGCTATGTGAGTTATCGCAATGAAAATGAGATAGCGTGTTTTACTCCTAACAGTGTATCTTTGTGCCTAAACTAAATTTATTTGAGCGAAAACTCAGTATAGGGAATGTGGTATGGGAAAATGATAAAATCGGGTCGATACTACCCCAATTCTCATATGCTACATATAATGATTTCCGTTTTTCTTATGGAATATTGTTTATAGTATATATATATTAGGGTGCTTCAAAAAAATTTAAAAATTTTTTTTTTCAACTATTACCCTCTCAAATATTGGTGATTTACAAACAAAAAATCCTCCCTCAATCCAGGCGCTGTAGCTTAACTCTAAGGGGTCGCTATTTTTTTTTTTAGATTCCCATACATTTTACATAGGAATTTTCGTTTATTCATTCAAAATAAAATTTCACCAACTAATTTTCGTTTCTCAAAAATAACCATCACATATTCAGAAAGTTTACTTTTCAAACTTTAAAAATTTCTTCGACAAAGTTTGATTATCTTAATTAGACGATTAAATATAGTGATTTGAAATTTGGAATATTTTCAATGAAAATAAAAAAAGTTTCTGAGAATAATAATTCTTTATGTTCTATTCTTTATGTTCACAAATTCGTCTATTTGTACATAATTATTGACAATAATTTATTTATCAAGTAATCTATGATAGGTATTGATTATTTGAAGTACATATTTATAATACAGCACAAATATTTTTCTTTGACTTCACAAAATTTCATGGATTTCGCTCCAGTAGTTTATAAATAACTTTACAATTTCATCTTGCCCTAAATTTCACCTTTCAAAACCTTAAACAAAAAATAATTTTGACGAAATATTTATATCACGGGGTATGCGTCTAGTCCTCTTTCAAATAAACTGCTAATTTTCAAAATCGGTGATTTTGCGAATTTTTTTTTGACGTGGTTTGACCCATATATAAATGATCATGGTGATGATCTGAAGCGATAAAGCCATGTTCTTCTGTTTGCAAACTAAATGGTCTAAAAAAAGTTCTACTCGATATTTGATAAAATATCTTTCGGAAAATTTTCATGAATTATTATCCAAATGAACGATAAAATCTTCCAACAAATTTTTGAGATCGGACCAATATAGCATAAAGTTGCCGCATAAACTTACCGATAAAGACAAATTCATTTGTAGAAACATTTTTATTTGTGAAGGGTATTATAGGTTCGTTTGAACAAAATATTTCTCTTTTTTTTTGTTTTAACACAGCTACCGTATCGAGATGAAAATAATAACGCGACGAACACTAAATACACAAGCGTTACGTAAATGAAAATTAATTAGTTATTCGTAACTTAGATTTATCTCCATAATAATATTTGCAAAGCACTCCGAAAGATGGATTAACGTTCTCTGATGACTTAGTCTTTGATCCGCTTTGGTCAGTGGTCCATTTTTGAGAGACTCCAATTAATTCAATAAACATTTGCTCTTCCGCATTATCTTCGTAGTGAATCTTCGCATAACGGATTCCATGGTATCCAGTCTCACGTGGCTTTCAATTATGTTTACATGCTGGACAACCATTGGTCTTTCGGTGAACTACAAAAATGTTTTTCAAAATATCACAATTTATAGCAACGCTGAGCTTCGGTGTTTACACTAATGGCATTATCCATCGACAGGTGAGCACGAGGGACTGAAGTAGTAACACCAAAGTGTTACTCAACTAACAGTAATCATTGCATCCCTTCCATTGAACACATACATAGACATGCAAGGTGAACAAACTGCATGCCAACATTTTTTCTATAAAAGTCCTCACTTTACATAACTACTGTATTACTCCCTCTCTACTGTTCTCTAACACTCACCTCCTTTTAGATAAGTTGCCATTAGGAAGTCACTGGAACTACGTATGTTAAATCGAGCAGTGAAACCAATGAACGCTTTAACGCTGAATAAAGTGACTCTTCCTTTTAAACGGAAACACGTAAGTATCTATAGATACACTTTAGGACACAAGGAACTGTCGAAACTGGGGACTACAGCCGAAGATCAAAGTCGATGGCTTTTATCATGGCTGTCAGCAAACGTATATAGCATTTTGTGTAATTTCAAAATTATACGCATTGCGAAAATTATAACTTGAGATAACTCGTTAACCATTGAATTCAAAAACTATTCCACTATTCCTATTAACTCTTCTTCTTTACTGGCATAGACACCGCTTACCCGGTCCTGGTCCTGGTCCTTTCAACGGAGTGGAGGTCTTCCTCTTCCCCTGCTTCCCTCGGCGGGTACGCCGTCGAATACTTTCAGAGCTGTAGTGTTCTCGTCCATTCGGATAACATGACCTAGCCAGCATAGCCGCTATCTTTTAATTCGCTTAACAATGTCAATGTCGTTGTATATTTCATACAGCTCATAGTTCCATCGAATGCGATATCCGCCGTGACCAACGCGCAAAGGTCCATAAATCTTTCGCAGAACCTTTCTCCCGAAAACTCGCAACGTCGACTTATCAGTTGTTGTCATCGTCCAAGCCTCTGACCACATAGCAGGACGGGAATAATGAGGAGCTTTCAGAGTTTGGTTTTGTTCGTCGAGAGAGGACTTTACTTCTCAATTGCCTACTGAGTCCAAGCCAGCACCTGTTGGCAAGAGTTATCCTGCGTTAGATTTGCAGGCTGACATTGTTGGTGGTGTTAATGCTGGTTCCAAGATAGACGAAATTATCTACGACTTCGAAGTTATGACTGGGGAGCCAAGTCTCGAGTGCGATGACTATTTGATTGATGACAGGAGATATTTTGTTTTACGAGCATACCAAATTCAGACATCTGGTCAGTTGTTGATTTTCCAGGTCGAAAGCCACACTGATAAAGTCCAATCAGTTTGTTGACGGTGGGTTTTAATATTTCTTAATCTTAGTACATAATTTAGGAATGCTTGGAGCATCGATCACTAGATTCAATCGTTGGGCACGCCTTTCGTCCGACCATATTTTACAAAGAAGCCGATGCATGCTCCTTATCAGTTCTTTGCCGCCGTATTTGAATATCTCGGGCGGTAATCCATCGGCCCCGTCGCTTTGTTGTTCCTCAGACGGATAATTGCTGTTCGAACTTCTTCATGGTCGGGCAAAGGAACGTCTGTTCCATAGTCATCGATTGGGGAATCCGGTTCGCCTTCTCCTGGTGTTGTGCATTCACTGCCATTCAGCAGGCTGGAGCAGTGTTCCTTCCATAATTTATGTATGCTCTGGGCATCAGTGACTAGATCACCTTTGGGGGTTCTACAAGAGTATGCCGCATTTTTTTGTAGAATTTCGAGCATTACCCCTGTCGGCCAGCTTTTCATACTCTCGCCCTTCGGCCTCTCTCCTTTTTTGTCTGCAAATGAGTCTCGCTTCCCTTTTCAACTCTCGGTATCTATCCCATCCCGCACGTGTTGTGGTCGATCGTAACGTTGCGAGGTAGGCAGCCTGTTTTCTCTCCGCTGCGAGACGGCATTCCTCGTCGTACCAGCTGTTCTTTTGCACTTTCCGAAAACCAATGATTTCGGTTGCAGCTGTACGTAAGGAATTTGAGATGCCGTCCCTGTCTGTCTGTTATGATTGCAGCTTCTCGACGTCGAACCTTCCTTGTGTTTGTTGGCGTGCGTTTTTTTGCTGCACAGAGGCGGGTGCGAATCTTGGCTGCAACAAGATAGTGGTCCGAGTCGATGTTGGGACCTCGGAGCGCACGCACATCTAAAACACTGGAGACGTGTCTTCCGTCTATCACAACATGATCGATCTGGTTGGTAGTTTTTCGATCCGGAGACAGCCAGGTAGCTTGATGAATCTTTTTGTGCTGGAATCTAGTACTACAGATAACCATATTTTGGGCCCCGGCGAAGCCAATCAGCCTCAACCCATTTGGGGATGTTTAGTGGTGGAGGCTGAACTTACCGACCGTAGTGCCATATACTATATACCTTCTTTGCCCACCCTGGCGTTAAAGTCGCCAATCACGATTTTGACATCGTGGCGGGGGCATCTCTCATAAGTGCGCTCCAAGCGCTCATAGAAGGCATCTTTGGTCATATTGTCCTTCTCTTCCGTCGGGGAGTGGTCGCAAATCAGCGATATGTTGAAGAACCTCGCTTTGATGCTAGACGTTCATTAACCGGAGTGAATGATAGTACTCGGCGACGGAGTCTCTCTCCCACCACGAATCCCACACCAAACTTGCGCTCCTTTATATGGCCACTGTAGTAAATGTGACAAGGACCTACTCGTCTCTGTCCTTGTCCCGTCCATCGCATTTCTTGGACGGCGGTGATGTCAGCCTTTATTTTCACGAGGACATCAACCAGCTGGGCAGCGGCACCTTCCCAATTAAGGGTCCGGACATTCCAGGTACTTGCCCTTTTATCGTAGTCCTTATTTCGTTTGACATGGTCGTCATAAACCGAGGCTGGTTATATCTATTCACTGGGGGTGTTTTTTACGTGGCGGGTCCCAAACCCAGCGCACAACCCTATGTTGGGGATGTTTCGCCTTCTCACTTTAGCTCGCCTTCGATCGGATGTTCTTAGGCTACCCAGAGGATACTTGGTCAAAGACCGGAAGTAGTGAGCTGCTTGAGCCATGTGTAAAAGAATCGTTTCTGGCCACTCCCAAGTGAATGGCGATCAGAGAACTTTCCTCACTTGCGTGAATTTCTACACATGACTCCATCCTCCATAAATAATATATACTTACAAATATATGTATGAATAAGCGTATAAGACCCTTACTGCAGCTTCGCACTTTACTAACAGTAAATATGTGCTGTGGTCAGTTTGTTGTTCTCATGTATTATCACCACGGAAGTTCTAGTTCTAGGTATTGTGTTACCGAACGTATTTGAAGCTTCACTGACGGTATTAAAGTTTATTTATGACTAAAAAAAATATTCTTTGTAGTTCGGTATTGAACTTTGAAGGTTGTTTTGCTATTGCATTCTACGACCAACCTTGTTTAGAGTATGTTTAACAAGTAAGGAAGGGCTAAGATCGAGTGTAAGCGAATAGAATCAAAGCTAGGGAAATACCTTAAAGTGCATAAGGTTTCTAAGTTTTATGGATTCTAGGGTAAGTTTTCATCAGCTTCTATCCTTTTTAGGGCAAAGATACACTGTTATTAGAAAAATCCGCTCTTTTAATTTTATTATGATAACTCGCATATTTGTCGATATATGCCGTATAAAGTCAACAGGAGGTTGGAAAAACTTTCTGTTAGGTATTTGGTGGCTAAAGAAATCACTGATGTGATATCTCTGGGGTATTGATTTCACGCGGATCTAGTATTTTTTGACGGGACCGTTATATGGGTAGTCAGTACTGGTTAGAATGCTTAAGGCATTTATCCAGGCGCATTTGGATATTTTATTTTAAGTAGTATAGGAGATATGGACATTAAGCCTCTTAGAAGGTGGGGGCGCGCCCGCTTTGAAAAAACCGCAGATGCCCCTCAAATGTGATTCCTTATACCAAATAACAGCCGTATTATACCTTAATGTTATGGCAATGTATTGGTTTTCGATTATTGGTGTTTTGTGGGCGGGGCAGTGGGCAGCACAGCAGCCTCTTTATGGCGCCACGAAACACTTTTACCTGGAGGTACACCCCCGGCTTTGATCATTAGTTGCAAGAGTATGAAATGTTCTGGTTGTGGTATTGACATTTATGCACAGTCACAAATTTTGCGGAATTTATTTAAATGTATTACGTGCCGCAGCTAATGGTGTGTACTGAAGCATGTAAAGGATCCGCGTTTTCACATCGTCGCGTCGGCATGACAACCTAACGAAAATAAGGACTGAAAGGCACAATCGGGTGCTTGCTTCCACTTAAGCAGATGTATTACTTACAGTTAGCAGTAACAGGAAGCATCTTGAATTAATAGCGAAGCTGTCACTTGCAGTAGCAAGCCGTTGCCCCAATACAGATGCAGAATTTGTATACCAACCCACTCGTCACTTGGCACACTGCAGGGTACATGCTTCCACATTTCAATATCAATAAATTGTAATATTTCTTCAAAAGATTCCGTTACGGCTTCAGTACAGAATTTAAATAAAACTTTAACTGTAATTAATTAACTTTGTTAATTTTTTTTCTCGAATCTTCTTTCTAAAAACTATCTTACATTTCTCATCTTACATCACTTTTGAATTTTTCCGTCCTCCTATTTGGACTCTTTCAAGTCAATTAATCCTTTTATATGTCTTCCAAATACTCAGTGCTATTTATGGTTCACCTGTCTGGGCTCGCTGCAAAAGCCGTCGCATAGCTACACATTATGGTACGAATACTTTGTGAACTTTAGGTTGATATGAACTTTTTGCGTGGCTACAGTTCTCGATTGTCGGACGTTTGTTTACGACAAAAGTTCTGTTTAATCAAATGATAGTTAGATGATTACACCGTTGTCAACTGTGTTAGATCCCGATGTCCGCCCGTCACTCTGAGCAAGCTACAGATTATATAAAAGTAACAACATCTTTAGGTTCACAGCAGTGAGAAGCATGCGTGGTATAAACAAATATTAAATATGGGCATAGCCCCGTTACCTTTAATTTACATATCTCACAAACTACTAAAGCTTGACAATCTGAACGTTTTATGTGAATATAAAATTATGAATTACTAATTGCAAGAGAGAGAATAAATAATTTATCGATTTCTTTACTTTGCCTCAAATTTCTTCTTTGAAATTGCAATATATTCAATATCTAAAGCATATTATTTACTACTTTCAGGAATATTACACGATAACAAATAAAAAATTGAATCAGCGGAAGCGCTCATTAACTGTTTTGATTTATTATTGTATGTATTTATTATTATATTATCCTTCCGGCCCGAAACCCAATAAACGTGTTGTGACGGACTCTCCGTAGTAGTTCATCTGAAGCGACATCGCAATCACAGTGATCTTTATATTATTGATTTAGATATATGTATCTGTATTCTTGAATATAAGAACACTTAAAATTATTGTATATTGTTAATATTATATTGGAGTTTTTTAAAATAAAACTAATTTTATGTGTAAAATAAAAAAGTAAATATCCAATGGTGAATTATACTCTGAACCGAGTGTATTAAGTTTGCCACGAAGTTTGTAATGCTTAGAGAGCAACGTCGGAGACCCTATAAAATATATATAATGATCAGCCTCACAGAGCAAAAAGTTTTGTACACCTCACTCTTGCTCGTATCACCTAACAAGTAAAAAGGAGCAATTTTAAAATAAGGTTATACAGGGTGGGCCAAAAGAAACCAAGGGGTGTAAAAGTTTAATAACTTTTTCGTTTATTAATTTTTTTTTTATTTTTTCTTTCTGATTATATAATATACAAAAGGGAAATTGTTTTACACTAAGTATGAAAAATGATCTCTCTTAAATGACCGCCGTTTTCAGCTTCGCACTGTTGGGCTCTTTTTAGAGCATTTTCCATAACATCTTTCAAAACTTGTGGCTGTAGCGTTCGAATTTCTGCACCAATGTTTGCCTTGAGTTCAAGGATTGTCTCTGGCTTGTTCACATACACTCCCTCCTTCAAATAACCCCAAAGAAAATAATCGGGTGCTGTCAAATCTGGCGATCGCGCTGGCCAAATAATTTCCGAATTTCTGGAAATTATTCGCCCTCCAAAAATTTGCCATTGTGTCTCGGGCAGTAGCTCCGTCCTGCTGAAACCACATACCAGGTCTGTTTTCAAGAGCAGGACGTAAAAAATTTTCTATCATAAGCCGATACCGCTCTCCATTTACGGTTACAGCACTTCCATCTTCATTCTCGAAGAAATAAAGCCCAATGACATTTTCAGATGTGATCCCACACCATACTGTACACCTGATGGGGTGTAATTGGCGTTGATGAATGGCTCTTGGATTTTGAGAACCCCAGAACCTACAGTTCTGCTTATTAACAAAGCCATTCAAATGAAAATGAGCTTAATCACTCATAATCAAATTTTTAATAAAGTTGATTTCATTTCTGGCCAACTCTTGAAATTTAACTGCAAAATTTAGACGTTGCCGATGATCTGCGGGTTTTAATTCTTGCACCATTTGCACCTTATATAGGTATAACTGTAAATCTTTTTTTAAAATGCGCCGTAGTGACGTACGAGACATTCCTAGCTGAGCAGAACGCCTTCTGACAGATGTTTCTGGTGCTTCGTTAACACTTTGCTGTACTCGTTCAATATTTTCCGCAGTACGACTTAAACGTGGTCTACCGGTTCGAAGCAAATCTGTTACGCTGCCATATTGGTGATGACGATCAACTAAGCAACGAATCATTGCTTCAGAGGGCGAAATTCTGACGTTAAAATGTCGACGAATGTGATCTCTGGGGTAAATAATAAAATTCTATTGTTCTGGTTCTCTGTTCAGTTGTGTACGTCTCCATTAGAAATTCTCCAAGTGTTGTCTATATAATCTGAAAGAAAAAATAAAAAAAATAATAATAAACAAAAAAGTTATTAAACTTTTACACCCCTTGGTTTCTTTTGGCCCACCCTGTATACTTAGCTTCAACGAAATTCGTTGGAGTGTGTAATGAAATATGTAATTTCACCTAAAAATAGGCGGTGCAACGTCCAAAACTATCTCGCAGGTAACAGTTTATGTCTATGGAATATTTTGTTATTGATTTATCGCGCTTTTAGTAATTTTTTGCAGTATACTTGTAGTTATATTAAGATTGAGTGAGGTTATGTTCTAATGTCATCCGTTTCGACACTATTTATAGGCCTTCTTATAGGATTTATATTGACCAATTTGAATATTTTAGCTTAAATGGAAGAGAAGAGAATTAGAAGATATTTACAATAAACCTGTTAGGAAGCGGGCTAAGTCGTCCTTTCGTTGTTGCCAAGGAACACATGTACCAAGTATCATTACGATATCGGAATTTAGCTCAAGTTATCGCTTGTACAGACAAACAGACAGACGAACTGACGGACAGTCACTAGGATTTTAACTCGTCTTGATATCTCCAAGCTTTATATACATATACATTAGGGTGTGTCATTCTGCGGCAACCATTTTTTTTTAAACTGAAAAACAGGCTAAAAACTTTCGAAAATGTGAAAAAACTCAAAATTTTCTGTTTTCCATATAAATTACATGGAAAAAAAATCTTTTTTTGTGGTGGTTATTGTGCGGAGGTTATTATATGTGCACGCGATGGCTGCCAGTAGGGATGGTAAAGTCGATTCCGATTCTACTCGAAAATCGAGTTTTCTCGTAAAATAATCGATTTTTCGAATGTCAAGAATCGATTCTTCTACTGAAGATCGATTCGGAAAAATCGATTATTTTACGAGAAAACTCGATTTTCGAGTAGATTCGGAATCAAGTTTACCATCCTTACTGGCTGCACATAAAATAACCTCCGCACAATAACCACCACAAAAAAATGATTTTTTTTCTATGAAATTTATATGGAAAACAGAAAATTTGAAATAGGCACCTCTTAATATTAATATTAGGAGCTCATCTTTTGAGTGACTTTCTTTTTCACATTTTCGAAAGTTTTTACCCTGTTTTTCAGTTGAAAAAAAAGGTTGCCTCAGAATTACACACCTTAATATACATATATGTATAACCTTATAAGTGTATTATTTTTAGGTGACGCAAACAACCAGCAACATTTTACAAGAGTATAAAAATATAGAAGGAATATATAAAGAAGAGTAAAAAACAAGAAATATATGATCTTCTTCAGTTTTACATAGGTACAAAAAAGCACTCGGAAATTGTAATTAAATTTCTTGGGTAAATAATGTTTCAAAAAAAAGTATTTTGCTAAGTTGGTAGGACTGCCCTTAATTACTATGCCAAATATGAGCGCGATCTGTGAACCAGTTTGATTACAGCAGCTTGATTACAGTCGCAACACTTCAGTAGTGCGTTGTGATTTTTACAATAGATAAAAATTTCGTGTGCTGAATAGACGAGCCTACAAGTAATACAAAGCCTTTAAAGACGGTCGAGAGATCGCTGAAGACATGCCCCATTCGACCTCTTCAACTGATGAAAATATTAAAAAGATTAACGTGCTTTGAAATCGTCAGGCAAGTGTTAGAGGGATGGCAAGAAACGCGTTCTTGCTCGGCTTGTGTCAATAAAACTGATTTTTTTAAAGAGTACGATTGTGACGAATTTAAAGCAAAAAATGCAATGAATACCATCGATCAACTACCGTATTCACCAGATTTAGTTCCGTAGAATTTTTTTTGTTCCCTAAATTTAAAAATGCGCTAAAAAAAATGTTTCGAGGAGTGTAGAAATCGTTGGCATAAGTGTATTACAACTAGTAGGGATTACTTTGAAGGCGGTAAAATAAATAATGATGAATATTATAATATTTTACGTTTATGGCACGTTTACTTACTGAAAATCTAAGTAAAGTAAGTTAATAAAAACTAATGGCCACACAGAGTTACGGATATTACATAGCAAAGAGTGCTCTGTCAGCCAAAAGTAATTTTTTTGCGGAAATATCATCGCTTACGGTTCATGCATATTAACAAATACTCTTGTACCTACAAATACTAGCGCATATCGCTCATATGAGGATATCCTTTATCATATACTCGTTCTCAATTCAATTTACCCAACTTTTTATAACCGCTGGAGCAATTTAATTTTTTTTGTTTAAAGAATTTGAATTACTTTTGCTACTCGCTAAAATATGTTGAGCTTGGTTGCACGGTATATACCATAATACTATTTTAAACAAATCAAAGATCACGTAAAGGTAAAGTTGCTCTACGTATGAGCATATAAAAAGTGTAGGCGTAAGGAAGAGTTAAACTCGGCCGAAATCGAATTTCATTTGTTTCTAACTAATCTTTCCACTAAGTAGCACTAACAGTGCTAAATTGATTAAAGTAAAAGTCTAAAACAAATTTTGACACACTTTGAGAATGTCCTTTGGATGCCAGTAATATGTACATATTAATCGCATATATTTAAATAATATGTGGTTTTATATATATAATCATAACGATTACGAGACGTGGTGACTGTCTCTCCGTCCGTCTTTTTAGTTCATCTATACAAGCGATAACTTGTGTAATGATTTAGATAGCGCATTAAAACTTTGTATACAAATTACTTGATTTCATAAGAATGCTAGTATTACAGATGGTGGTTAATAATTATGATATGAGTAATGTTGAAAACTACTAAAAGTGCGATGACTATAAAAAAGCAGAAGGAAGCATTAAATTTCACAGCCAAGATGTCTTCATAGGAATTTATATAAAGGTTTGACAATGGCACCATCCATTTTTACAAAAACTCCAATATCTCAGGACCGGCTCTACCAATTTCAACTAAATTGGGTATGCCTTATGTTGCACTGTGAAAACATATAAAATCAGACTAAAACCATATCAACTTTCAATTTAACAAAAGTTTTAAGTTTGATATTTGTAATTTATTTTTATACCTTGAACAGGCTACCTGGAAGGAAGCGTCGGAGACCCTATAAAGTATATACATATATAAATGATCAGTATGTTGAGCTGAGTCGGTTTAGCCATGTCCGTCTGTCTGTCTGTCCGTCCGTCCGTCTGTATATATTCGAACTAGTCCCTCAGTTTTTAAGATATCGTTTTGCAAACGTCATTTTCTCTTCAAGAAGCTGCTCATTTGTCGGAACTGCCGATATCGGACCACTATAACATATAGCTGCCATACAAACTGAACGATCGGGATCAAGTTCTTGTATGGAAAACTCACATTTGACAAGATATTTTCACGAAATTTTTGTATAGATTATTTTCTAAGATAAAAATGTAATATACGAAGAAATTGTTTAGAGCGGTTGACTATATATATACTTAGCTGCCATACAAAACCGAACGATCGGAAAGTTCTTGTATGGAAAAACTTTCTGCATTTAACTAATATACTAAAGAAATGCGACCTGTGAAGGGTATATAAGCTTCGGTGCAGCCGAAGTTAACGTTTTTCTTGTTTTATATTTTTTATTTATGTCGTAATGCCAAAATATAGATAAAGTTGGTACAGACTCATATACTTACTATAAAAACTTAAAACTTCTGGTTTGGCTTTATATCATATATAGTACCGGTAAATTTGTAAGACAATACTGGCTGGTGAAACATGGTTTAAGGCCAAAAATGTCTGTAGTCGATTCACAAATTATCGCTGCTCCCATATGCATATAGTATATTTCATAATTTTCGTTATTCTAGTAGTAGTCTTTATGCCGAATATGTCGGTAAGTGTGTTGGTTATCATCATAAAATTGTATAGAAAGATGTTCTCAAGTATAATTGAGTAATGCATGAAGTTAATATATCAGTCCTTTTAGTGAGATAGTAATTACCTATTTTCTTCTTCTTCTTTATTGGCGTAGACATCGTTTACGCGATTATAGTCGAGTTAACAACAGTGCGTCAGTCGTTTCTTCTTTTCGCTACGTGGCAGCAATTGGATATTCCAAGCGTAGCCAGGTTCTTCTCCACCTGGTCTTTCCAACTGAGTGGAAGTCTTCCTCTTCCTCTGATTCCCCCGGCGGGTGCTGCATCGAATAATTTCGGAGCTGGAGTGTTTTCATCCATCCGGACAACATGACCCAGCCAGCGTAGCCGCTGTCTTTTAATTTGCTGAACTATGTCTATGTCGTCATATATCTCATACAGCTCATCGTTATCATCATCGAATGCGATATTCGCCATGGCTAATGCGCAAAAGACCATAAATCTTTCGCAGAACTTTTCTCTTGAAAACCCGCAACGTCGACTCAGCAGTTGTTGTCATCGTCCAAGCGTATGCACCATATAGCAGGACGGGAATTATGAGTGACTAATAGAGTTTGGTTTTTGTTCGTCGAGAAAGGACTTTGCTTCTCAATTGCCTACTCAGTCCGAAGTAGCACCTGTTGGCAAGAGTTATTCTGCATTGGATTTCCAGGCTGACATTGTTGGTGGTGTTTACACTGGTTCTGAGGTTACCTATTTTCTACCTAACTTTAAACCGTTTAGCTACATCAAAATGTATCATATCTTAGCCAATCTAAACCTTGGATTGCCTTGATGATAGAGCTATCATCAGCCCTGGTTATCTTAGATTTGATTAATTAGATTGATTTTAATATAAGAATCTGAGACTTGAAGCATCCAAAAATTTTGCGACAGATCTTTCAAAAACTAATTAATTTCTCAACTGAAGGTGAGAAGCGATATTGTTGAAACAAATTCAAATGAACATTTCAGTTTTGCACAACGCTTGACTTAGATAATCGCGCATTTACGTATCTTTAATAGTGTGAAACATTTTATTTATCCACAGCAATAGAAAAGCAAATTGTAATTTATATTAGATTTTTATAAAATGCAGTATCTCTTACGATTTTTTAAAAGATATAAACGATTTTGAAAATCTCTTTTTATTTTTCTCAATATGGGAACTCGGACGTTGCTATTGCCTTTCCTATACAACATTTTGTTTTATTTCCTACTACACCCTGCTCCTTCGACTAACAATGACAGCGGTGAAACTATTGGTAACGAACATTTCGCTACAATTCAATGCCACTGAAAATTCTCAATAGTTTTCTACGTGTGTGTCAGTAATTATAAACTTCTAGCATTTTATTTTCCACATCGACATGGCGTGTGCTTTTCATTGATCTTTTTAATAAGTGGCTCTGACAGCGATAAACTGAAAAGAGAAAGGGGGAAAGCTAATTTTGAGTATACGAACACTGAATGAAATTTTTTCCAAATTGGGCATTCCTCCGACATTTTTATGTTAGAGTGTGAAGTAAGCGAAATCGGACTACTTCCCATATAACGCAATTTTAAATTCAACTTGAAACTTTCGCTTTCCAGTATACAAATTAAATATAAATTATTATATTTGAATAAAATTTTGCATGTGCTTTTGAGGTGTGGCGCCTAGGCTAAAAATTTCAAGAATCGAACCAAAACTCTTCAAGCCTCTGGGTACGAAAAACGGTCAATTGAGATATATAATTAAAATTCAGAGAGAATTTTTTCGTAATTGTAGTATGTCTGTGTGCAACAAATGGGATGAAATGGGTCAATACTTCCCTTAGTCCCCTTATACAAAATATAAAGATTATCGGGTAACTTTATGGTATGCCGTATAAGTCACTGTACTTTGCTGGCTTTAATCCTTGCAAATTGCAAGAGTATGAAATGGAAATTTTTACTCATGTCCTCCTTTTTAGTTTACAGTTGCTTCATAAGTCCACAACGTTGAGAATTTCCCTTATTGTATTCATTCGTGTGATTTGTCATAAGTACGCTATGGCCTATACTGGTTCATTTACAGCAACATATGTACATATAAACATCAGCACAGTTTGCGTCAGAATGCGTCAGCAATGCTTTTGGTCTGCCCTTGTATTTTACATGAGTAAATGTGGCATAATTTTCAACCAAAGTTTATGCTAATAATATTTCACAGTGATTTGTTGTGGTTATTTAAGTAGCTGACTTTATAAATAGCAGTGGTTTAGAAGGCGAATTTGATTAATGCATAAAAGTTTTAAACTACAATATTGAATAGTGAAGCAAGTATATTGTCTATGCATGTAATAAATGAAAGCAGATCATCAAGGAAACGCTTGCTCATTTATCAATTGTCTCCGAACATTTTGTAGTTGAGTGTTAAATTAGGTCTGTCAAAAATGTTGAAATTTACCTTTGCTAATCAAAAGAATGGTTGATTAATGGTACCAATACACTTTGGAAATGAGTTTTAGTCATTTAATTGGTATTATAATTCGTAATGTTCAGTACTTGTGGCTGTGGACAGACATCCTGTTGGTAATGACAGCTGGTCAATGAAGTAAATTATCTAAATAAATTTTCTATATAAAATACTTTCCATAAATTTCTCGCTGAAGTCGCACTATTTCGTGCCTACAAATATTTTTACAGAACATAAATATTCTGTCAACCCACAATACTTACTTTAACATAATTCAGTAATACTTATAAGTATATTGGTGGCGTTGAATCACCCACGAGTATAAAATCTTTAGATATAAAGTAAATTGCCTATGTTCGTACACAATCTGATATCTGCTATATTGGTAGTTTAGAGAGCATTGCATAAATAATCCTTTTCCTGTCATATCGCATACAGCCGATATTAAATGCAGTTTCTACTCTCTATAAAATACGGTAATTCCATTGCGTATTACAGAAGATTGATGAATAATTCGTGATTATAACTCTCAGCACTCCACTAAGTTGTTCTATGCATTGACATATACTAGAAGCCCACTTGCACACCTGGCATTCACTGCAAATGTTCTATTGAACTTTGTAGCAGATTTTTACATACTGTCACAAAACTACTCGAACGTATAGTATGTTCCTCTCACTCATATGCAATATATTCTCCATTTATCCTTGCTACATAGACTCTGATGGAAGCATATTGTAACTGTTTTCCTGATAAATCGTCTGCCTTTTCCCCCAATTTTGAGGGCGATCACTGAATTGTTTAATAGAAGTCTCAACTTAATGGCTATACACTTATCTTTATTTCTAATTCCAACAACTTAATGCTTTACTCCTCATTATCTTAGCTTACAACTTCTTAATAATAACGTAATTATTCTTTACACTGCAGTATTTTAATAAGAACTAGAGTGTTTGTTACACAATCCGGCAGCCCTTTTATACTAGAACGTTAACTAAAAAACGCCACTTGAACATTCTAGCAACTACGAATATCGCTGTCTAGATAGTTCTGGCACTTTATTGTCGATTATATTTTGTACCGGTGTTCGTCACAAAATTATTTGAAATATACTGAGGTGTATACGTATTTGCATAAAATTGCCTTGCTGACATACTGAGTCCTCATAATTATGACTTTCATATGTAGCAATGTGACTGCTTTGTAAACAAATTTTCTTTAATACTAACCGTCTTCCAATATGTAACACGACTGCGTCTTTAACCCTCATATATGTATGTATGTACATTTTGTAGTTTGGTTGAATGTGTCTGTCGGTTTTAAAGGCTATAAATTGTGCCTGAATAAAGTGTTTAGTTCAAAAATATTTGTTGGAAGAAAATGTATATGTAAATGTATGTACTTTGTAAATACTATTAAAGTTATTTCTTATGGTGATTCCGGATATTGTGAAATCAGAGATGTTAATTTCATTTTATTGGGTAGTTGAAAAAGTCTTTTCGTATTTTGTCAATAGATGTCGTTGCAGTCGTATATCTCCAGTGCTATCGATTACATTGTGTCATACCATATACAAGAAGTATTGGAATGATGAACTTTTAAGGTTCATTTAAAAAAAAATTAAATTCCGGGAGATTGAAAAAAAGTTACAGATTTTCAAAAATTATTGAAAATAATTCACTGCGACAATATCTATTACATATTTTCTTTACAATTCAACTTTAAACTTAAATTATTTTTAATATCCAGAATATTAAATTTAAACTTTCTTTAAATATTCAAATTCAAGGAATACTTTTGAGTTTTGTAGTTTCATATTTATCTACAAGCTATATACAGCTGTTGACTGCTAATTAGAAACGCTCCCTTTTTATAAGGTGCTTATAAGCATAATGATAAAATATTTTGATATCCCGTTATTTATATTCCAAAAAACCTTGCATTGTTTGTGTTACTCTATATAATATGAAATTCACTCAGTTTTGTAGCTGTGCAGTTGAAAATCTGCTAATTTTTTCCCAAATAGTAAATGGGTTACGATGTAGAATATGAATTAAGTGCGACAGTTGTTTAAAGAATTAAAATTATTCAAGATGTTAATTTTTATTAATAATATTATTGATTTCTGGTAAGGGTGTGTTTGAAAGTAGCGGTTTAAAATATATTAAAATGTATTACTCAAGTTTTTTAATGAGGAAAAGCTGCAGCTGTACACCTACGCTTCGCAGCTACATTTTTGACCTTCGTCGGTCTGGAAAGATATCCAAAGAAATTTCGAATAAGATTAAATGCTCAAAAAAATTGCTTTGAATGTCCTTAAACATATGCAGAATTTTAAAACTATTTTCAATATTGCACGCAAAGAAAACACCCAAAAAACTTCAACTGAAATACATATACCGCAGAATTACTACTATCTCCCGAGGAGACCCAAAAAAAAGAGTTCCACTGACATTCTACAAGAAATTCAAGAATGTAATGTCCAAATATTCAAAGAAAAACAATTTTGCGATGTTTGGTCCTATCTGGACTTTATGGCAGGACAACCACTTCTGACTAAAATTCGTAGAAACGATGCGTAAACTTTGCCAACTCTTATTTATCTTAGACAAAACGGAACGATGTAACCAATATAAATCGCTTAGGTCCTGATAGTCGAAGGTACATATGTTCGCGATCCAATAATTCAAGAAGTTGATCCTTACTATGTTCCACTCGTAGTTGAGGGTTGAGCAAAATTTTTTGTATTTCTTATTTGTAGTTGGTTTATATAGATATTGAGAAGCGAAAGGCCTTAAGGAACAAATTGTCGCTGATGAAATAAATTTATGAGGTAGAATAAATAATCTTCTTTGTGTTGAAACTGTTTTTATTATAAACTATAATTTTTTTTTTATTATTAATAAAGTATAATAAGATTGGCCTTGAGGGGTTAGGTGGGCTTCAGAGGTACAAAAAAGAGGTACGTTTACGGTTTTTTTAATACATTATAAACAATCATATATTTGACAAATATAATTTGGCATGTCAAAGATACATAGTCTTTGAACAATGTCTCCTGAAATTTTGATATACAAATGTTGAAAATTCAGTCGTGGAGACCCCATCTCCCTGGGTGTCTAACAAAAAGTGTTCTCGCCGTGGACAGCATAACTAATTATTGGTTCATTTAAAATTAAAAAACCAAAAATTTTCCGTTAGTAAATATATAATTCACATGTTTGAACAAAGGAAAACAGAAAAATTAAAATTTTCAAATTTTCTCAGACTTTGAATAAAAAATCGCATTTTGTGGTAAAATTTTCCTCATTTATTGGCTTAAAAAAATAAGTTGTAATGATAAAAAACAAAAATCCTTCGTTCAATAACTAGATAATGCTATTTTAAAGATGTGTACATAATTCAAACTAAATCGGTACATAATTTTTCAAGAAATCTTGTCCACCAACTTCAAAAATGGAGTTTTGAGAAAAACACATTTAAGTTGTTGCGCTACAATGACGTGACATGATGGGCAGAACTACCGAAGGGAATTTTTCTGGGATCGATTTAAAATGTGGAAGAATATTTTAAACATATTCCACTATTTAATGAGACAAAACCCAAAAATGGATTTTTAGAGCTACTTACAACTTAGTATTTTATGATAACTGACTAAACCATCACAATGTATTCAATTGGTTTCAGAATTACACTACTGTTTTTGAAAACTTTGAAAATAATAATAAAGTAGTTCTTCTTTATTATGTCAATTTAGCCGCCACAAACACAAGTATTGCATGTGTTTTTTTTCACCATATTTATTGATTAAATCTTCAATTAAACTTTTACATTCAGCAGAATTGTTCTATAATCGCTCTCAGCACAACGTGCATAGTTTTCTTTTTTATATTGTACGTCTTTATGCGTTTGCTCCTTTTATAATAATTGTCATAAACCGCAACACACATTAACGCCATCAAAGAAAAGCAGTGATTAAACTATGCAATTACGAATATTATGGAGTATAACAGCCGGCAATCCTGAGCCATTTAGTCAATATCTGGCAGTAACCGAGATACAGTTCCATTGTTATGCAGTTAAAAAAAATTTAAAGGACTATGGTTAATTCGAGTGGAAGGCAATAGTTTATAACCTTAAAGGTGCAAAGTTTCAACATTCAACATATTTATTATTATTAACTTATATTACATATCAATGACTCAAAAAGTGCTGAGCTTAGGCCACCAAGGGTTACAGCTTGGCGAACTGTTGACGGCCTAAGTTCTTAGGTTAGCTGCGAATACCCAATAAGCAGTCCCTGACCAAGAGCGACAGGAGAGAAGGGTTCCGCTTAAAAGACCGGAAGCATCCTACGAATCTCCGGTGACGAGGTGAATAGATGCCGCCTCAAAATAAGCATCCACAACCCCATAGAGGGTGGCCTCGAAGGATCACCTACCCACGAGAGGGAGGCAACATAGCGACGAGGGACGCTACAACGGAAATCGCTAAGAAAGGAAATCCCCAGCTGTAAATGCTCGGCCTGAGAAACACAGGTTAGCTGTAAATAACAAATACAGCCCCCGACTAAAGAGCACAGCACAGACGACAACGCAAGAAATCACGCAACGAAGTAGGACCACGATTTTGACAAACGATTTGGAAACGTTTGAACATGGGCTGATGGCTGCGGCATTTTGTTACCTCAGTATGCAAGAGTGACATCTTGCAGAAATGGCTTTCAGGGTAATGCCACAGGCGTCTCCGTCCCGTTAAAACTTTGGCAGGGCTTCAAGTACGTTCGATGCTACGTCGCCATTAGAATGGCGGTACAGGCTCAATTGATTTCAATCCTGACTAGTGCTATGGTCCTGGCTCTGAACACGAATTCCCATAAGGTCTCGTGTCAACCCCCGTGTGGCCTCCCTGCAATGCAAAGATAACCACAGGGACTGAAAATGCAACTGTACAACCGAGCAAAGATAGCGGCTTGAAGCGGGGACCAACATGAATAAAGAAAACAACGAAAACAATACACCAGAACAAAAACAAAAAGGACGAATGGGCGACGAATTAAATGCCTTCAGAAGACAAATCAAAATTTTGCGTTCGCCGCCACAAATGGGAAATGAGAGGGCAATCCAAATGGTTTGCATAGAGGAAACCGCCTCATCTATGCCTGAATCAGCGGAAGCAAGCACGGAAACAAGTAATAGAACTCCGGCTATCGACCGAGGCCTACGAAATTGATACAACTCTCCAAGGCAAGAATTCATTAAGAAGATGAGAGCAGAAGAGGATGAAGCCCTTTTAAAGTGCTGCGTTACCCTGAAAAAGATGAAGTTGGCAATGCTGAGCCAGAAGAATATAATAATATACTTAAGTTCCGATGTAAAAAATGGGATATCCGAGCTAGACGAACTCTTCGACATTATCGGTAGCCTGCGAGGAAACAGGATGAAGGCAGAAAAGGATACGAGACGCACGACCACAACTAGGTCCTTAGATGCATGCAACGAACACGACGATGTTTCAACGCCAGTAACAGCTCTTCTTAAACGAACGGCACCAAGTCCAATGGAACAGGAGTCAGAGAAAATGGGGCGAGGACCCGGAAATACTGTGTGGCACGTAGTAAGAGGAAAAAAAGATACAGCAAGCAAAACGACATCAAAACGAAGAGCAAACTCAAGGACAAACAGATGACAAGCTCCAGAAGCAAAAAACGGCACCCAGAACCAGAGTTCGACCAGAAGCAGTGCTAATCAAACCTTCAGAAGGCCGCAGCTATGGAGGTGCTTCAAAACATACGGCAACACGTCATGACAGACCAAGACAAAGTGGAAGTCCGGGCAATACGGAAAACAAAATCAGGTGCCCTGCTCGTAGAACTGAAGAAAGGAGGGAAACCGAAACCAGGGCTCCGAAACGCTCTCACAAGCAACCTACGTGGTATAGCTTCTGTAAGCGAACTAAAACAGAAAGCCAGAATTGAGATCCGAGACCTCGACTCCTTATCCACCGCAGCAGAAATCACGACCTCCGTAAGACGTTTGCTAGAGGAAGCAGATGAAGAAATCACAGTGAGGACCAGCGCTCCAAATACTCGCGAACAAATACGCGCATATGTGACGTTGACAGCCGATAGCGCAAACAGGGTACTAAAAGAAGGACACATAAAAATAGGATGGATCAGCTGCAGGATGAATCTTATGAAGGAAGTTAAAAAATGCTACAGATGCTTTGGCTTCGGCCATTTATAATGGGAATGCAAAGGCCCCGACAGAAAAGGCCAAGGATTATGTATAAGATGTGGGAAAACCGGGCACAAGCTGAAAGACAGCAAAAACATGCCGTGCTGTTGCCTCTGTGTAGAACAGAATTATACCCAAACAGATCACATCCCAGGGTCTCGGTCGTGTGAGTCGTATAGGGAAAAAACAAGAACATGAAGATCTTACAGTGTAACATGCACAGAAGCAAAACAGCTGACCACCTCCTGCCGCAGCTCTTGCTGGAACTCGGAACCGAGGTAGCAATCATTAGCGAGCAATGCGAAATAGCGCAAGGTGGAACATGGCTAGAAGACACCACAGCAACAGCGGCAATATGGCTAACGGAAAGGAGTAGTTTCAAAAAAACAAACAGCGGGAGAGGAAATGGGTTTGTCTGGATAAAACAGAATTCCAAGCAAAGCTCGATGCTATAGAGGATGCTGCACGACAAAGAAACCGTCACTTAATCATAGCCGGAGACTTCAACGCCAAGGCCATGAAATGGGGCACACCGACTACAAACTCAAGGGGCCGGAAAATTCTCGACATATCGGCTAGATTAGGCCTTATCGTCGCCAATAGAGGATCCCAAACCACATTCAGAAGACCAGGATGCAACGACACAACCCCTGATATCACGCTGGTGTCCGAAGGATTCGCAAACCACCTGCGGGAGTGGAAAGTCTTGGAAGACTATACTGGTAGCGACCACCAGTACATATCCTACCTCATAGGTCCAGAAAAAACACAGCAACGACGAAAAGAAGAGGAACACGTAAATGGAACGCTTCCAAGCTAGACTCAGGAAAGCTCCTTGCGGCCATAGATGAAAACCCACCAAAATACCACGCAAGTAGCACAGCCAGGTTGATTGTCCAAGCAACTATGAGCACCATTACTGAGGCATGTAAAGTAGCAATGCCCAAAATAAAAGGCGGACATCCAAAGAAAGCAGTTTACTGGTGGACCGACGAAATCCGAAATCTTAGGCAAACTTGTCTGTGCAAAAGACGACGATACACAAGAGCTAGAAGAAGAGGAAGAAACGGAATATAAGAGCATAGGGAATATAAAGCTGCGAAAACTGAGCTGAAAGACGCAATAACAAAGCCAAAGAAAGATAAATGGGAAGAGCTACGTAACGATATAAACAAAAATCCGTGGGGTCTCGGATACAAGATCGTAATGAAAAAACTCGGAGCAAAACAGTCTACCACTGAATTAAACGCCGCAGCTATGGAGCACATCGTAAACACTCTGTTTCCAACCCATGACCTGGGAAGAGACCCACCAGAACATACACAAGAGAGCTCATGTCCGCCTTTCACCTTGGAGGAAATGAACACGGCAGCAAACACATTAAAGACCAGAAAAGCCCCTGGGCCTGATGAGATACCAGCGGAAGTGTTAAAGCTAATCGCTATGGAACGACCGCACTTACTGCTATCCATGTATAATGCATGTTTGAACGAGGGTATTTTCCCAGAAATATGGAAGAGGCAGCATCTGACCCTAACAAGCAAAGGCAAAGGAGACCCAGGAACATCATCAGCATACCGACCTTTATGCATGCTAGATACAGCAGGAAAGCTATTAGAAAGACTGTTGAAATCCCACATTATAGCCGCCATAAACGATGCTGGAGGCCTATCAGAGCGACAACATGGCTTCAGACCAGGCAGGTCCACCATCGGAGCGGTGGAAGACGTCGTGCGCAGCGTGGAGTAAGCTCATCGAAAGAACAACTTCTCGAGGCCAATAGTCCTCCTCGCAACAATCGACATACGAAATGCTTTCAATAGCGCAAAATTGGAAAATATGATCGACGCACTAGAAAGTCGCTTCAAAACGCCCCTCTACTTGATGAAAATGGTACGAAGCTATCTTAAAGACAGGAAACTACTATACGATACGAGTGATGGCCCACAAAGTAAGGAAATAACCTCTGGAGCAGCGCAGGGATCAATACTTGGACCAGATCTATGGAATGCCAGCTACGATGGAATCTTAAACGTTGAAATGCCTGACGATTGCTACCTCGTTGGCTACGCAGACGATATCGCCGCCGTCATAACCGCGCGTAATACCGACATGGCCAGGCGTCGACTGACACAAGTTATGATACGAACACAGACATGGTTGGACTCACACGGCCAGAGCCTAGCTGCTGAAAAAACAGAACTGATCCTGCTCACTAGGAAACATATCCCGCTGGAGGTTAACATGGAAGTTCATTCAGAAACTATTAAAACGACGAAAACCCTAAAATACCTTGGAATAAGAATGGACAACAAATTGGCGTACTTAGCTCAAATCCAACATGCTGCAAAAAAGCCAGCAAATATAACCATGGCGCTATCAAGACTCATGGCAAACATCGGAGGCCCACTTGCAAGTAGAAGGATATTGCTTATGTACACAACACAGTCAGTGCTACTATACGGTAGCGAAATATGGGCCGATACATTAAATGTAGATCATAGACGAAAAGTGCTTGCTAAAGTGCAGAGAACAGCAGCCTTGAGAGTCGCCTCGGCGTACCGCACTGTATCCGAATCCGCAGTGCTAGTGATAAGCGGCGTCATACCAAAAGACCTTCTCGCAAAGAGGAGAAGACAACTCTGGCTATGGAAGAAAGACGGAATAGAAATACATATGGCCACAAGACAACAGGCGAGGAAGCAAACTCTCGAACTCTGGCAACATCGGTGGACAAGGGAGAGCAAAGGAAGATGGACCGCAAAACTGATTAAAGAAATAGAGAAGTGGCACAGTAGAAAACACGGCGAGGTAAATTACTATATAACACAGATGCTGTCCGGTCACGGGTATTTTCGAAAATACCTATACAACGTGGGGAAAGCAGAAAGCCCAGCATGTATTTACGGAGACGAACCACTAGACGATGCAAACCATACCATTTTCAAGTGCCACCGGTGGAAAGAAGCACGGAGGACTGTACAAAACAAACTCGGAGAACTAAGTGCGGAAAATCTCTTAGAAAAAATGATATCTAGCAGCGAAAACTGGAAAATAATCGCCTCGTACGTGGAACATTTTCTACGCAGTAAGAAAAGAGACATGGACGCAGATTCCCAATAGAAGACGAGCCAAATAGCTTGATGCTGGCTACAAAATCGTAGGCATCCCTGGACGCAGGGAGAGTAGAAATAGACCTGTAATGGGTCCATCTTGGAAACCTTGCCCTGAAGTAATGCGAAAGCGGTCCCGGGGTAGGGGAAAACATTCCATGATAGAAGGGGGGAGTGTTTTAGTGGGTACACCACTCACGTAGGATGACGATCCCTATATGGTGCGAAGGCATTTTAAACCCTCCTTACGGCCTAAAAAAAAAAACAAACAAAAAACTCACAAAGTATAAACAAGAAAAAACGTTTACTTCGGTTGTTGAAGCTAATATACCCTTCACAGGTGCATTTCTTTTAGTAACTATGTGTTCAGTTTGTATGGAAGCTATATGCTATAGTAATCTGATCCGACCAATTTCTTCGGAGATCACATTGTTGCCTTAGAAAATGATCTGTACCAAATTTGGAGAAGATACATTGTCAAATGTGAAAGTTTTCCATACAAGAACTTGATTCCGAACGTTCAGTTTATATGGCAGCTATATGATATAGTGGTCCGATATCGGCCGTTCCGACAAATGAGCAGCTTCTTGAAGAGAAAATAACGTTTGCAAAATTTTAAAAAAGATATCTTAAAAACTGAGGGACTAGTTCGTATATATACAGACGGACGGACGGACGGACGGATCATTTATATATATACGTCGGAGACCCTGACGCTTCTTTCTGGGTGTTACAAACATCGTGACAAACTTAATATACCCTGTTCAGGGTATAAGAATGGGGGTCATTCCATCCAAAAATGAGCGAAATTATAAAAACGGCAATGGGAAGGATAAAATTCAATATGAGAAGCGAAAAGCAATAAACAAAGCATTTGCAATAATTTGCTTTTTTTACAATTGATTTAATAAATAACCACGAGGGTTATTCGGAGAAAAAAGTTTATCAGTATTTATAAATTAAAGTAAAATTGCTTTTAAAGATAAGGTAGTGTTTGTATCTTCTATGAACTCTACCATAAATTGCTTATAAATAACCACCTTTTTAACTTGAGCTTACCTTATCTTGCACATTGCCTCTTTGATTGATAGATGTGCATGTATGTAGGTATATACACACATATGTTTCATTTTGGTAGGCACATACCATATTCCCGTTTCGGTTTACTGATGTCCCTCTAATCAAAATTAATGTGAAATTCGATTGATTGATTTCTTTACGGATTATCACTACTGCACATTACGTACGTGTTTGATGATTTCAATAAGAGATTTTGGCAGCTTTTAAAAAGAAGAATGGCGATAAACATAATATTCTACTTTGCAGCCCAAAATTTCTGTGGTGAGATTGTATCGGCACAATTTATATAAAATGTGCTTTGTGTTTGTGTTCTGGAAAAAAAGCATTAACAACAACAAAATAAGTATATTTGATATAGTACAATACAAATGAGAAAACAAAATTCCTACGAATTTATCGAACAAAAATAATAAGGTCATAAAAAATTAGGTATTTTATAAACAAATAATGAGTGTAAAAGTTGCAAAAATTATGTTTTACGACAAAGTTTTTAAAAACTATAAAAAAATCATATTACATTTATTTTTTGTAGATCTTTAAATTCCCTACAAAAACAAGTTTTAGTTTTTATTATACAGTTACATATTTATTTAAATACGTTAAATATTTACCAAAATCAAATACAAAATTTACTCAAATTTTCTGCACATCACTTTTGACAATGTTTTCAGGGTATTTGGCAAATTTGGAGTATGGTGAAGTGGAAACATCCAGGCACATCCTCCTCCATTGTCCAACCTTTCCCAGACTGGCACTGAAATATCTTGGTAATCTTACTATCGGCGAACCAGACGAAATATCCGAAACTTATATTCGCCAAATTCAAAGTACTTTGTCCATCTGTAAGGATCTAATGATACTGTGTATGATATAGGAGTTTACAGGTACCAAAACAGACCGGCGCTTTAAGCTATCCAAGTGAGATATTTCTTAGGGCCGAACTTTTAACGTAACATATCCTATCGTAGCAAATAAATTAAAAATTTGTTTGTCCCAACCTAATGACCATGACAAAGACGGTAATGTAAAATATACTTCTAAATAAGATATACCGTTGGCTCTTCTTGGGTTTCTTTAAGAAGTAAAGGCTTTTGCTAAACCTTATCAGATTAAACCCCACACTACAAATATTTGGTCAAAGCGAGAAGATTTTCTGTGCAAGAATCACTTAAATCTGAAAACATAAATGTCAGTTTCATATATAATTCACTACATATTTTCGAACTAATATTCAAAACCTGTCAAATATTATTTAAAAATTTTCGTGAAATGAATATAAAGTAAGTCCCAAAGTCGAATGTTTCTAAGCATTCTCGAATGATTTTTCTCACAAGTAACATAATAAGGTATTTATTTTATTATCTTTAGAGAATTATTGAGCTCGTTGTGAAGATAAGAAGCTGACTTGTGGTCGTTCTTGCCTACGTCTCATCCCACATATACATATAAATGTGAGCTTAAAAGCATTCCCTAATTTACTTATATCATGTTTATGGTATGTATGGTCTCATGGTGACAAAATACTTTCTTACTTATTTTTCGTTAAATTATCACATTGTTGAACTGTCCTCTAGTTCTCATTCAATTAAAATAATATTAATTTTTAAGCATTCATCGGCACGTGCACATATTCGTATATATAAACGTGCGGCATGTACTTAAGCTTTCGTATTCAGCAAACAGACAGTTTTCAACGTTTATTGGCTTTGTCACACAGTAAATGCACTAATTCATTGTCAAAATCATCCGGTTGTTTCCATATCTGCTTATTAGCAAAAGGATGAAAGTAGTAGGTAGGTAGCATAAATAATAAACTTGAGCAAGAGCAGTATAAAATATACTATCTAGATATTAAAGGAAACCCAGTTTACCTCACCATTTACCGTAATAATATTTCTTCATAGCACCTTTCACATCATTTTACACCTTCAATTCTACCATAAATGAATATGTTAAATTGCACATGGCGAAGTGGCAATAGTACGTGTGACATTACAACAAGTAGACACGTCGAGTGTAAATTTAGTATTATGAAATGCTCATTCCATTAACTTGCCAAATCTTAGTACATACATTCTGTCAGCAGAATATATCACGCTCACTTTTGCTGCCACAAGTAAAGGAAAATGAATTCTGTGCTAAGCAGCATATGTGGTATTTTTACCGTTATAAGAGCGGTGATATAATAATGAATTTTAGAAGTATTCCTTGAGCAAGTTTCTCTATAACTTGCACTATGGTAAGGCAACCAAAGTTATTTATAGTCTTATTAGATGTAAGTCTAGAATTTTTCGATCTCGCCACAAAAACATTATAGTTTGGTAGGATTGGTTGGTCTCTTTCGACAGAGTAAGGGAAGTATTGAAAAACATATATTTTGTACGAATCACAATACAATAGTGCAATGAATAAAATAAGATAGTCTTTTCAACGGAGAAGCCTACTCTCCCATTAAATTATTTACAAATAGGTTAAAGCTATACTTTTAGTTAGGTTTCCAGGAAAGCGTAGTTATTCAATAACAGAAGTCTTGCTTAATCGCTTGACGACTAACTTAAACAGAAACATATATTAAGATAAATCTTCTTCCTTACTGGCGTAGAAACTGCATACGCGGTTACAGCCGAGTTAACAACAACGCGCCAGTCGTTTCGTCTTTTCGCAAGGTGGAGATTCCAAGCGAAGCCAGGTCCTT
This sequence comes from Bactrocera tryoni, assembly GCF_016617805.1. Taxonomy (NCBI): domain Eukaryota; kingdom Metazoa; phylum Arthropoda; class Insecta; order Diptera; family Tephritidae; genus Bactrocera; species Bactrocera tryoni. The sequence continues at coordinate 40,385,872 of NC_052499.1, forward strand.
CTCCACTTGGTCTTTTCAACGGATTGGAAGTCTTCCTCTTTCTCTGCTTACCCGGCGGGTACTGCGTCGAATACTTCCAAAGCCGAGTGTTTTCGTCCATTCGGACAACATAACCCAGCCAGCGTAGCCGCAGGCCTTTAATTCGCTGAACAATGTGAATGTCGTCGTATATCTCATACAACTCATCGTTCCATTGAATGCGATATTCGCGATGGCCAACGCGCAAATGACCATAATTCTTTCGCAGAATCTTTGTCTCGAAAACTCGTAACGTCGACTCATCAGATGTTCTCATTGTCCATGCCTCTGCACCATTTAGAGTGACTTATAGAGTTTTACTTTTGTTCGACCTCAATTTACACAGCAGTAATAGTTTTGCGGGCATACTAAATTCAGACATCGCGGCATAAAGGCAGCTTTTCGTGCTGTCAAAAGCAGTTTTGAAATCAACGACGAGATGGTGTGTGTCGGTTCTCTTTTCACGGGTCTTTTCCAAGATTTGGTGTATGGTGAATATCTGATCAATTGTTGATTTGCCAGGCCTAAAGCCACATTAATAAGGACCAATCAGTTTGTTGACGGTGGGCTTTAATCTTTCACACAATATGATCAGTAGAAGCTTACATCCGATGTTGAGTAGGGTGATCCCAGGGTAGTTGGCGCAAATTGTAGGGTCACGCTCACTGTCCATGTTTTACACCTGCTTCTATAAAGCTATTCCCTTCCATCTTATGTTTGAAATTTTCTACATGTGGCATGAGTGGCATGACAAGTTGATGTTTGGATATCCGTCTATTTGCCCATCTTATCGTCCGACCATCCATCTGTTTCTGCAAGCGATGTCTTGAGTAAAAATTGTTGTATTTTGGTGATATTAGACACAGGTGTTCCCTGCACCCTAAAAAAGTTGATGTTGCTGTTGGGCAAAATTTTATGATTGTCACGCCCACAAAATATCGTTAGTAAATACTGCGACTGTGAAATAAATTAATGTATATATCAGAAGCATCAAATTTCATAGCCAGGATAGTTCATCAGAGTTGCATAGGAACCCTTGAAAAAATTTAGCTGAAATAATTTAACAAAATTATATATTCCAAACAGCTAAACATTGTTGCATATCCAACGAAGGCTAAGTTTGTTTGTAACCGAACATTTTATACTATCGCAATTTTCAAAGATTATGGGATATACTTTCAGCTGCAACAAAACTTCATATGTGTATTAAAAAATGTTTACTAAGTATTCAACATTCACTCTTCGACGAAACTGTAAATGAATTGCTTGAACAATCATATTTACTACTACCTTATTAATTTATGCATATTATAGGACCTAGACTTATGTAGTTTTTTTACACATTTTACATGTAAAAGAAATGAAATGGGCTGAATTAATATAATAATTGTGTTAATGAGGAGAACGTTAATCAGAAGATGAGAAGTTTGAAATTTCTATATTAGGTATATTGGTGAAGTATAATTCCGATTTTACACCTTTTTGACATTGGGTGTATAGTTATCGCAAAAAGTTCTATTCGAACTGCAATAACAATTCTTCCAACCTGAACGATATTTTCAGTAAAAAACCTGCCAAAAGCTAAAAGCCGGAGACTCAAGATGTTATGGTCCAAGTTGATACATTGTTAAATGTTAAACAAACTACCTTGAAGGCACTATTTGTGCCAAGTTTTATTTTGATGCCGTCATTGGGAGTATCTTTATATACTGTAAAGTGAAATTTAAAACTATGAATAAGTGAAGGTGGCGTGGTTAAAGTCCAATTTCTCCCATCATGAAAATGTAATGTAGGATGTAGAGTTTTACTATGATTTTGTTTTTAACAATGTTTTGAACACATTCTCCAACTTTCAGCTTATTGTAAAATTATGTAGCCTCCTTCTGAGCTTATTGGAACGTGAAAAAGTCGACTTTTTTCACTCCCAAGGACTATCCAATCAAAACATCGCCAAACAGATGAAACGCAACTCCAGAACCGTTGATAGGTACTTAAGGGATCCAGAGGAATATGGAAACATTTTTAAAGGAAAGAAAAAAGCCCTATCTGAACAATCAGTACGCAAAATTGTTAGAATTACTTCAAATTCGACTAAGTCTGCAGCTAAGATTAAGGAATTAGCCGGAGTAAAAGCAAGCTTTTCAACTGTTAAGCATACAATCAGAAATGCAAAACACCTAAGGCGTTTAAAAATCAAGAAAAACCCCCTCTGGATGAACTACGCAAAGAAAAACGGCTTCGATTCGCGAAAGAATACATGACGTGGACTGTTCAATCTGGCACTCGACTTAATGATTGACGTTCAGTGGTCTTTACTGATGAAAAATGTTTTAATTTAGATGGCCCTGATGGCTTTCAATACTATTATCACGATTTGCGGAAAGATGAGCTATATTTAAGTCGCCACCACAGCCGAGAAGGTGGAGTCATGGTGTGGGTTGCCATCACGTTTTATGGAACGATTAAATTGTTTTTATCGATCAGAAGATGAACGGCGCTCGCTTCAAAACATTGTTGGAGTCCGTATTTCTACAAATAAGAGATCTCTTTGGGCCAATTCCTTGGATTTTTCAACAAGACATTCATATCGCCAGAGGTGTAAAGTCGTTTATTTCGAGTCAAAAGGTTCATGTCATGACCTGGTCACCATAATCTCCAGATCTTAACATAATTGAAAATGTTTGGGGCTGGCTAACATGGAAGGTATATGAACGATGAAAGCAATACGAAGATAAGGAAACATTAACTGCAGCTATTAAACGGGCTTGGAGGGAAATTTCCTTGAGCTACACAGATTCCCTGTATCATTCTATGAGGTGACCGGATATATGAAGTTATTATTAACAAAGGAGGAAGTACTCATTACTAAAATTATTATTTTTTATTTCTAATAAATCAGATAGTTATACGAACTAAAAATTTAAGTGACAAAAAAAAATTATTTTCTTATAAAAAATTTAAAACCTTATGTTTGAGAAGCTTTAAGAAAATGTTTGAAAAGCACAATTTTGCAAAGTTTGAATAATTATTTGAATATTATATTTAATTTGTTATTCATTATCCAAGTTTTTGCATATCAACCTTTTTTCAATCGTCATTAAAATAATAAATATTTAAGCAATTGTAATGAAAGTAAACGTGCGTCCAACCTATTGACCATCAGTGTATAATTGCATTTAATTCTTTAGTTCTTACAGTTTTCCCAGATAAAAGAATCGTCATTGTTATTCACTGCAAGCATTATTGGCTTAAATAGATTCGCTATTTATTTCAAATAAGCGCAAATGAAATTTCTGATTAAATAAGCAAAATAGTTCGTGATTTTATGAAATTAAATTTTATAACTAAACCATGCAAGTAAATTTGGAACTTTTGCATCGAGCAACTTGACCAAAGCGTTGATAAATTTGACGCCCATTGCAATCGCAATGAATGATTATTGTAGTCCAGAATTACTGTAAAACTCAACAACTCGTAAAATCCACATGAATTATTTTATTTAATCACCAATTGTGCGCTCGATTTGCAACAATTTAAGGTGACGCATATGTAGATACCTATAAATAAGTGACATCTATTTTCATACACAAATTATTCTTATAAACTTGCAACCTGTTGCTACAGTCAATAGTTTTGTTCACCTTACCTTAGTTTTAAGTGTACGTATCACTTAAAACTAATAATCGATGTTATGTGGCGCGGACCACGCCCATTTCAAAAAAATGTTTTCTGCTGTAGGTATCCGGTGTTCGGTTGCATCCGAACTGCCCCTGCCTTACTTGTTTTTCGCAAATATTTCTAGTTAGACAACAAAACAAAACACTTCAGTAAAGTACCTTAGTCCCCAAATTAAACTCTCTTTAGTCAAAACACAAGTTCACTGAAAATTGCTTAACAGAATGCGAAGATTACTTATTTTTCTATAGTAAGTACATTTCCAGTTATATATGTACTTGTAATTGTGAATTTTGTTGTTTAACGTCTTCTTCATGTATTCATCTAGAAATAATCTCCAATGAATTGGGTACATTAAAATATGTGGGTTGGTAAAAATATTGATCGTTGTTAAAGCAAATTTATACTTAAGCACAGGGTGGAGTGTTAAGAAATTAGAATAAAAAATTGTCTTTAAATATTTGAAAGAGATATCGACATTCTCCGTATCTTCGAAAATTTTATAGCCTGTACTACAATACTGTAATAGTGCTATCATCCTACCGACAGTGAGAAAATGGATGAAATCCGAAGATAACCCCGCTCACTGCCCAAATAACGGTACCGTTCAAAACTACTAAAAGCGCAGTAAATAAATAACTAATTACATTAAATTTTACCTCTGAGATGGTATGAGAGGAATCACATATCTCGGAACCTGACAGACTGATTTCTACTAAATTCAGCGCGTAGCATAAGTTTTGTATTCCTATATCAAAATGTGAAAATGGGCGAAATCGAATCACAACCACATCTACTTCCTATATAACAGAATTTAAAATTCAGTTTGACTCTTTCATTTTCCAGTAAACAAATCAAAAATGATTAATATAACAAGATAAAGTTGTCTAATAATAATTGCGTTAAAGTATGCTACCTCGTGCCCAAAAATTGTCAAAATCCATGCAAAACTTTTCAAGACCCTAGATATCGAACATGTGGACCCCAGTACCCATAGTTGACTTTTGTTCGAAATATCGGTCAATGTGTGAGATATGCAATAGAAATTCAGATAGAATACGTTTCCTGTAGTAGTAATTCTGTGTATCCAAAATGGGTGGAATCGGGTCAATACTTCCCTGAGACCCCATATACCTACTATAAAGATTTTCGAATTTCCTGCTCACTTTATGCTGGATATATCGACAAATACTTGAGTTATCGTAATGAAATTTACAGAACGTATTTTACTTAAAACAGTATTGGGCCTAAAACAGATACAATTGTTCGAAAACTTGACCTAGCTCCTGTATAGCTATTACCAGAATTTTTTGCTCCATATGATTGGGAGGGAACATATTTTTAGTATGTGGCATGATAATAGTTAATGGATAAAATCAGGTCGATACCACCCCTCCCATATGCTAAATATAATGATTTTCATTTTCCTAACAAACCTTATGCGGAATATGGCGGTCAGCGTATGAGTTATATACGTATAATATATGTGTATATAAAATTGCTTTGATTCCAATCCTCTTGTGGACATTTTACGTCTTAAGGGTTTTCTCTGGCTTTCCTGCAAATTACAAGAGTATAAAATGTTCGGTTGCACCCGAACTTACCCTTTTCTTCGTTGCTTTATTTTGCTTTTAGTTATTTGTATTTGTCGAATTTTCCGACCATTCTCTACTATTCGCTTTCTACTCTTGCAAACGTTCCACCAGCTTCAACAAATAAAATTATTACACAATTTCAAGATTTTATATATTTTATCCGTGGCCTTGGAGAATCTACTTGTTCTTTGTTTTTTTACGTGTGCTTCGAATGTTGTTTTCTTGGCCAAGTTTTCCAGTTTATTGCAACTTAAAATAAATTCCACTTAAGTGCAATTTTATGTGCGCAACATTGTTTTGAGAACAAGATTCTGCAATCTGCTAGTTACTTTAAACTTGAATTTTTAAAGCAAGAGCGAACGATTTCCAGTAAATTTAATAATCGCTATAAGTTGCATTGTCAAGTACATTTATCGATTTGCTTCTTGTAAACTATTGAATTCAAATAAATAAACACTAAATATTTATGTATATATTTGTCTAATAAATTGCTGCATAAACTTTTCAAACGCGGCACATCATAGTCCTTTTATTCAATTCTAAAGTAGTTAGAATAAAAAAATTAGGTAAAACCCTTATCAATGCGTTCTAAATGAGATTACGATTATGACTTAATTGGCTATGCAGAGGGTTATGAAAGAAGGTATACTAATAAGATTATACGAGTAATAAAAGTCAAAAGAAGACACACAAACACTATTAAATAAATATTTCATCTTTACAGCAAATAAATAATTTTTCTTTCAAGGTTCTAAATATAAACTACGGAGCTGACACTTTTGCAGGTAACCAAACCTTTGATAGACATTCGACAACCTGCAATCTTCTTCTGCGTGAAACGCCAAAGAATAATATTCAATAAATGCCGTCATTGCATCATACATGTATGTATATGCATACAGTTGCCCACAAAAAATAAGACTGACCACATGAGAAAAACGAATATTTAATTTTCATTAACAAAAATGTTTTTTCTGTACAATGTAATTTTCTAAAGATCTATTAATATTTTCAGATTTCTTATATTTCAATTACACATAAATAAAATTTTATATCGCTGTTTATATCAAGTAAACTAAAAAACCAGTTCCACAAAAAATAGGTTTTTTCGGCAAAATCTATTTATTTTATTCAAATTAGTTTCCTTCTGCTTCAATACAGCTTTTTGCACGGTCCAAAGGCATGTCCGACGAGGGTTTTAGTCGTTATGGCCGCCAGTATGACGGTGCAAGCCTTTGAATGGCCTCTAAGTCTGCATAACGCTTTCCTTTCATGGGCAAATGCATTTTTCCGAAAAGAAAAAAATCACACGGCATATAGAATGAATACGGGGAGCGGTTAATGGTTAAAATGTCATTTGTGGTCAAATAATCGGTCACAAGCGGCGATCGAATGTTGGATTCTGAGCAATTTTTGGTCGTCAGTCAATTTGTGCGGAACGAACCGTGCACACACATTCAAGGTTAGCCCGAATGTTCGGTCAAAATACGATAAATCGATGTTCTGGAGATGTTTAATTCCATTTCAATGATGATTTCGGCAGATTTTTGATGAATTCACGCACAGTTTCGATGGAGTTTCCGGTGATCACGGATTTTGATTGACCCACATGTTGATCGTCATTTATGTCCTCACGACCACTTTGAAAACGTTGAAACCACTCGTGCACTCCGCTACGGGATAGGCAATCATCGCCATAAACTTGTTTCATCAATTGAAATGTTTCGGTAAGAGTTTTACGAATTTTAAATCAAAACTTAATATTGACTCTTTGTTCGAAGCTCATTTTCTCACCGATAACACAAACATACTGACACTTATACGCAATAACTTCACTTCCAATCTATGGAATATCATGAAATTCTCACTAGACAATCGACAAAGATAGCAGGCTCTAACGCATCAGTCGACATATAGATGGCGACACCAGGGGGCACTAGATTCAAAATTCTGTTTACTTTGGAACGCTCCTTGTATACGAACATCCTGTTACAAAAACACCTGCAAGAAGAGGCATTAAATAATATGTAAAATTTTTACAAGCGAGCTATACATTGCAAATGAATAATAATTTTTATCATTCGATTACAGGATAGGGAGATTTTAAACTCACATAATTTTGTAGCCAACGTGATCGCAGTCTTTAATAAACAAAAATAACTCGAATTTATTATTACGTACATAGCAGTATCTTACTTTAAATTAGGGCTTAACTATTTTTCTACATTAAATATGTAGGCTTAACTTTAACTCTTTCTTTTTAATTTTCCATTGATGATAAAAGCTAAGCTATCTAAATCGCTGTTTGCCTATAATATAAGTATGTACATATAAATGCAATTTAATTTTAATATTAATAATATTTAATAAGGTTACTGAAATAATTTTACTCCAGAATTTTCAGATCTGCTTAAAATTATTAAAACATTTGAATTAACTATTGAGTTACCGTCACTCCCACGACTAAGCCTGTGCATCTACATACATATATGGTATATATACTATAGGGGTATTCTCTTGCTCTTGCAAAGCCCTTGCACGGTGCAAGAATTGCATATACATATGTATTCGTTGTCAAAAAAGTCTTGCGGTATTTTCGCTAGTTGGCGCAGTTCTAGTTTTATTCGTCGCATCGGGTCATGCTATACCTTTTTGGAAAGCTCATTTCACGGGCTAACACGTGTTTGATTGATTGTCGTTCGTGAGTTATAGCGTCGCAAATATGGAGCAAAATAAAGAGAAAATATGGCATATTTTACAGTACTACTACGATAAAAACAAAAATGCATCTCAAGCCGCCAATAAAATTTGTGCAGTTTATGGACCCGATACAGTTTCCATTTCCACCGCACAACGATGGTTTCAACGTTTTCGTTCTGGTGTAGAGGTGATCGAAGATGCGCCACGTTCCGGAAGGCCTGTCGTCGAAAATTGCGATAAAATCGCTGAATTGGCCGAAAGAGACCGGCATAGTAGCAGCCGTAGCATCGGTCAAGAGCTGGGCATGAGTCATCAAAAATTCATTTCAATTTCAATAAAAAAAAACAAATTCAATAAAAATACCGCAAGACTTTTTTGACAACCCATTATTTCCTCTTGGTGGACCGGCACAACAACAAACACACGCAGGAAATTATTTGCAATGGCTGTAAAATATGTCAGACCAAAACCCATGTATATTTCTGTTTGGTTTAAAATTTTAGTACTACTGTGGAAATGGAACGATATGGCAGCACAAAAGAGGCAAAAGAAGAAGAAGAAGAAGAATAACAGCAAGATGAATAAGAAGTGCGACAAGATAGAGCTGAATTAGTTTTAATGTAAATCGTTTTTCCTTTGTATTCTTGAAATCAATAGTTTGTTTAATAAACCTTAATATTAATTTGTTGAATATACTCGTAATTAATCTTGTTCACATAATTGATCTTGTACACATATTTGGGGGCTCAATCTAAAAGTAATTTATGTAAGTATGTGTGTAGTTGCACGACTGGATATTTCAAAATGGCGAATCTACAAAGCTTTGGTAAAGTACGAGAAAATATACGACGAATGTGAAAAGGTGATAGACGAAATAGACAGAGGCTCCGCGAATTTGTAGGTTTTAATTACGACGAGCACGACGAAGAGTATGCGCAAAAGTCCGCATACATTGCATTAAATTTATCTGTAGCAGAATTAATTTCCATTTGTAACTTGCTACAACTGAGCTGCAAACAGGAAAATGTACAGTTTCGTCTTTCCTACAAAAAGGGAATTTGCTCAGTCCCAAAAATAACGAAGAAGACAATAATGACGACGATGAAAATGACGACGAAGAAAAAACGACGATTGCGAAGGTGAATACAGCGGTGAGATAGCAGCAAGCAACATAAACGACGATAGAAGCAAAAATTGCGGCGAATTGGCAGCCAAATGTACAAATCATCAATATAATCCAATTAGAACAAGTAAGAAAGCTAAGTTCGGGCGTCACCGAACATTTTATACCCTCGCATGATAAAGTGATAATCGAGATTTCATTATCCGTCATTTACGTATTTTTATATTTTGCTGTAAAATTAATTAGATTAGTAGTTCCTGAGATATGGTTTTTGGTCCATAAGTGGGCGACGCCACGCCCATTTTCAATTTAAAAAAAGCCTGGGTGCAACTTCCTTCTGCCATTTCTTCCGTAAAATTTAGTGTTTCTGACGTTTTTTGTTAGTCGGTTAACGCACTTTTAGTGATTTTCAACATAACCTTTGTATGGGAGGTGGGCGTGGTTATTATCCGATTTCTTCCATTTTTGAACTGTATATGGAAATGCCTGAAGGAAACGACTCTATAGAGTTGGGTTGACATAGCTGTAGTAGTTTGGGAGGTGGGCGTTGTTATTATCCGATTTCTTCCATTTTTGAACTGTATATGGAAATGCCTGAAAGAAATGACTCTATAGAGTTTGGTTGACATAGCTATAGTAGTTTCCGAGATATGTACAAAAAACTTAATAGGAGGCGGGGCCACGCTCACTTTTTCAAAAAAATTACGTCCAAATATGCCCCTCCCTAATGCGATCCTTTGTGCCAAATTTCACTTTAATATCTTTATTTATGGCTTAGTTATGACACTTTATAGATTTTCGGTTTTCGCCATTTTGTGGGCGTTGCAGTGGGCCGATTTTGCCCATCTTCGAACTAAACCTTTTTATAGAGCCAGGAAATACGTGTACCAAGTTTCATCATGATATCTCAATTTTTACTCAAGTTACAGATTGCACGGACGGACAGACGGACGGACGGACAAACAGACATCCGGATTTCAACTTTACTCGTCACCCTGATCACTTTGATATACATAGCCCTATATCTGACTCTTTTAGTTTTAGGACTTACAAACAACCGTTATGTGAACAAAACTATAATACTCTCCTTAGCACCTTTGTTGCGAGAGTATAAAAAGATCTATGTACGAGAGTAGCTAGATGGATAGTGTTGTTGCAAGAGTAAGACTACGATATCGAACGCCGTTCTGGTTCAAGTATGAAGCACGTAGATGCATTGAGCTGATTTCCGATTTTAACAATTACCATAGATGACGTCACAAGATGAGGAACTGCGACTAGTAAAGAAATTTTGCAAGAAAAAGAAAGTTATGAAGATTACTTTATGAAGGGTGACATTTTATACAAATTAGTAAACGACTGCGAGTTATTAGTCATACCCAAACGCATGCAAAGAAAAATTATGCGACGAGCCCACGAAAAGGGTATTTCGCTTTAGCAAAAACCAAAGATATTATATCCAAAAAATTCTATTTTCCAAACTGAATGAAAAAATGCAAAAGTGTATTTCACATTGCGTTCAATGCATCGTTGCCAAACGCAAAAGAGGAAAACAAGACGGCGAGTTACATCCATTGCATAAAATAGATACTACATTACATACGTATCACATAGATCATTAGGGACGGTTAGAATCTACGAGGAAAATGTATAAATACTAATATATAGTATATTCGCAGTAATCGACGCATTTACAAAATACTAATATATAGTATATTCGCAGTAATCGACGCATTTACAAAATTTTCTTGGTTATATCCTACCAAATCAACATCAGCAAAAGAGGTCATCAGTAAGCTAAGACACAAAGCATCAATTTTGGTAATCCAGTTAAAATTATCTCTGACAGAGATACGGCATTCACGTCTGACGAATTTAAAGAATACTGTCGATCAGGAAACATAAAACACGTTAAGATAATCATACAATCTGCGACGAAAAAAAGCTCATAATTACAAACTAAAAGTGCTTAGATCCCTATCGAATTACTAACGTAAAACCGAGCAACACTTATGATGTCCCAAAACTGGGTAACGGCGAAGATCCAAAAACAAAAACAACCTGCGCAGAATTTATGAAAGAATGGCTTAATACATTTGATGACGACGATTCTACTTAGTTATTCGAGACGAATATCACGAATGATGACCGATATGTGCGAATGTAACGATATGGCAGCACAAAAGAGGCAGAAGAAGAAGAAGAAGAATAACAGCAAGACGAGTAAAAAGTGTACAACGTGCGGCAAGACAGAGCTGAATTAATTTTAATATAAATCGTTTTTCTTTTCTATTCTTGAAACCAATAGTTTTTTTAATGAACCTCATTATTAATTTGTTAAATATAATTAATCTTGTTCACATAATTGATTTTGTCCACACTACTTACTTAGCTGAAGTCAATATTGATTTCAGATCATTATTATTGAACAGAGTTATGAGAATAAGGAAAACAAACATACTAAAAATTATTCCAGTGCTCCAATCATTTGGGCACTTGCAAGTAAATTGACACCATATGCAAGCTTAGTGAACATATAGTAAATCAAATAAATACTAGTAAAAGCAATAAATTATAATGCACAGCTGAACAATTGCTAAATGCACACTCTGTGGTATCCTGCATACAAAAGACACATAATTCATTCAATTGAGTATATAAACTAGTTTAATGTTATTTACTAATATATCCTTTCAAATACTTGTAAGTACCAAATGTGTGCAAATAGATTAAAGTTTCTGGAATTTTGTTTTCTATACTCTTGCAAAATTTTGCCTTAGAGAATAAAAGTTTCATTCATCTAACAGTTGTATGTATCACCAAAAATTAATATATACATACATATATACTTTAAATAATCAGAATGACGAGACGGCTTGAATTTCGGGTGACCGTATGTCTGTCCGTCCGTCCGTCCATGCACGCTATGACTAGTAAAAATTGAGACATCGTAATATGAAACTTAGTACATACATGTTTCTTGGCAAAACAGGAAAGACGAGTGCGTAGGTAGGCGAAATCGGACCCTATCACGTCCACAAAACGGCAAAAAAGGAAAACTTATAAAACCCATAATTAAGCACTGACACAGAGGATAGCAGTAGCAAAAACTGCGCTAAAACTTTTGAAAAAGTGGGCGCGGCCCCGCCCCTAATAGGATTAGTGTTGAAACCATTCAAATTAAAATAAAAAGATGCTCATTGGAAATCAAATAATTAGATAAAACTTTGCACGAATAGTGCCTTTGAAGTATACCATCTTGTGATCCAAAATTTTCCAAATCGAACTAAGACTATATAATTTAAATACATACAAAATCTTCTCCGGATAATTTTATAACTATATGTCAAAAATTGGTAGAATCGGTATATATCTAAAACTTTCGAGCTTCGGGCTGACTTTGCTCCATACGATTGGTGATAGTATAAGGTGTGTTCCAAAGCAAACAGGATTTTTTGAATCTAGCGCTCCCTGGAGGCACCATCTATATGTCGGCTGGAGCGTTAGAATCTGCTATCATCATCGATTTTCCAGTGAGAATTTCATGACATTTCATAGATTGGAAGTGAAGTTTTGGCGTTTGAAGTGTGAGTATGTTTGTGTTATCGGTGCGAAAATGAGCTTCGAACAAAGAGCCAACATTAAATTTTGATATAAAATTAGTAAAACTTTTACCGAAACATTTCAATTGATGACACAAGTTTATGGCGATGATTGCCTATCCCGTGGCAGAGTGCATGAGTGGTTTCAATGTCTTAAAAGTGGTCGTGAGGGCATAAGTGTCGATCAACATGTGGGCCAATCAAAATCCGTGATCACCGGGAATTCCATCGAAACTGTGCGTGAATTCATCAAAAATCAGCCGAAATCATCAGTGAAATTCATGGAATTGGAATTGAACATCTCAAAAACATCGATTTATCGCATTTTGACCGAACATTGGCTGACGACCAAAAATTGCTCATTGCCAAAACACTCGTTCGACATGCTTTCAGACCGTGCAAAAAGCTGTATTGAAGCAGAAGGAGACTATTTTCAATAAAATAAATTTATTTTGCTGAAAAAACCATTTGTTCTGTTTTTTTTAAGGGTCCTGTTTACTTTGGAACACACCTTATATTGTATGTTGTCTGCCTGCCGCTTTTTCTTATCACATTAATAAGCCGACCGAAATGTTGACATAATATCATTTACGTTAAAGTTAATCGCGCAACTGTACCCGTACGCACTTTCTATATGATATGAAATATTATATTATATTCTCTTAAGGCATATTATTATACAGAACTTTTGTAATGTTTCCGTAAGTGCTAGATGTAAGCGTAGTTTTAATATCAAGTCCACAATGCATCAAATTTTCATTTGAATTAACTTTGGGTAAGTAATTTTTTGTAATCAATTAAAAAGAAATTTACTATTTAAAAATATGATAAGTGCAATTTTGTATAAAAAATTAGATTTTCTGACTTAAAGGAAATGTTGTACTCCACTTTTGTTTTCAATAAAAAATATTGAGACCAACAAAAAGAAAGTGGATGTACTATATAAAGGCATTTAAGAAACAAGGATTTACTATACATTCTTTTTATACTCTCGCAACAAAGTTGCTAAAGAGAGTATTATAGTTTTGTTCACATAACGGTTGTTTGTAAGTCCTAAAACTAAAAGAGTCAGATATAGGGTTATGTATACCAAAGTGATCAGGATGACGAGTAGAGTTGAAATCCGGATGTCTGTCTGTCCGTCCGTCCGTCTGTGCAAGCTGTAACTTGAGTAACAATTGAGATATCATGATGAAACTTGGTACACGTATTTATTGGCTTCATAAGAAGGTTAAATTCGAAGATGGGCAAAATCGGCCCACTGCCACGCCCACAAAATGGTGGAAATCGAAAACCTAAAAAGTGTCATAACTAAGCCATAAATAAAGATATTAAAGTGAAATTTGGTACAAAGGATCGCATTAGAGAGGGGCATATTTGGACGTAATTTTTTTGGAAAAGTGGGCGTGGCCCCGCCCCCTACTAAGTTTTTTGTACATACCATATACAGTTGAAAAATGGAAGAAATCGGATAATAACCACGCTCACCTCCCATACAAAGGTTACGTTGAAGATCACTAAAAGTGCGTTAACCGACTAACAAAAAACATCAGAAACACTAAATTTTACGCAAGAAGTGGCAGAAGGAAGCTGCACCCAGGCTTTTTTTAAAAATTCAATACGGGGGTGGCGCCGCCCACTTAAGGACCAAACACCATATCTCAGGAACTTCTAGACCGATTTCAATGCAATATATCGGTATATAATATTTTCTTAACACCCTGATGACATGTACGAAATATGGGTGAAATCGGTTCACAACCACGCCTTCTTCTAATATAAAGCTATTTTGAATTCCATCTGATGCCTTCTCTGTATAATACGAGTATAAACATTAGGAACCAATGATGATAGCGGAATAAAACTTTACACAAATACGATATTTGATAAATATGTAAATGACGGATAATGAAATCTCGATTATCACTTTATCATGCGAGAGTATAATATGTTCGGTGACACCCGAACTTAGCCTACCTTACTTGTTTTTTAAATAATTTCATCCGATAGACTTAAAATACCGAAGTTCAAAATGCCGAGACATTATAATACCGACATATTATAGTATTATAGTTTTGCTCACATAACGGTTGTTTGAAAGTCCTAAAACTAAAAGAGTCAGATATAGGTTATATATACCAAAGTGATCAGGGCGACGAGGTAGAGCCGAAATCCGGATGTCTGGTCCGTCCGTTCGTCCGTCTGTCCGTCCGTCTGTCCGTCCGTCCGTGCAAGCTGTAACTTGAGTAAAAATTGAGATATCATGATGAAACTTGGTACATGTATTTCTTGGCTCCATAAGAAGGTTAAGTTCGAAGATGGGCAAAATCGGCCCACTGCCACGCCCACAAAATGGCGGAAACCGAAAACCCATAAAGTGTCATAACTAAGCCATAAATAAAGATATTAAAGTGAAATGTGGCACAAAGGATCGCATTAGGGAGGGGCATATTTGGACGCAATTGTTTTGGAAAAATGGGCGTGGCCCCGCCCCCTACTAAGTTTTTTGTACATATCTCGGAAACTACTATAGCTATGTCAACCAAACTCTACAGAGTCGTTTTCTTCAGGTATTTCCATATACAGTTCAAAAGTAGAAGAAATCGGATAATAACCACGCACACCTCCCATACAAAGGTTATGTTGAAAATCACTAAAAGTGCGTTAACCGACTAATAAAAAACGTCAGACACACTAAATTTTACGGAAGAAGTGGAAGAAGGAAGCTGCAACCAGGCTTTATTTAAAAATTGAAAATGGGCGTGGCGCCGCCCACTTATGAACCAAAAACCATATCTCAGGAACTACTAGACCGATTTCAATGAAATTCGGTATATAATATTTTCTTAACACCCTGATGACATGTATGAAATATGGGTGAAATCGGTTCACAACCACGCCTTCTTCCAATATAACGCTATTTTGAATTCCATCTGATGCCTTTTCTGTATAATACGAGTATAAACATTAGGAACCAATGATGATAGCGGAATAAAACTTTACAAAAATTCGGTATTTGAAAAATATGTAAATGACGTATTATGAAATCTCGATTATCCCTTTACCATGCGAGAGTATAAAATGTTCGGTGACACCCGAACTTAGCCCTTCCTTACTTGTTTTTTAAATAATTTCATCCGATAGACTTAAAATACCGAAGTTCAAAATGCTGAGACATTATAATACGAGTACCGACATGCAGCTAAATCAAAATAACGACAAACCAAAATGCCGACAAATCAGAACACCGAAAAATCAAAATACCGACAAACCAAAATGCCGACATGTGAAAAATAATTTACCTTATCCGCTCTTATTGCCATCGAAGCACAGAAAGAGAATTCTACTGATTAAGAGTTATGATCCTTAGCGTGTTCGTAGCCGAAGGCCGCAGGGTCTCGGACGAACAGCGCCTTTCTTGATTTGTCGGTATTTTGACCGTCGGAATTCTAAATTTCGAGATTTTGATTATTAGCATTACGGTGTACACCTTAATTTCATACATACATATTTCACAACTTTGAAGGTGGTGACATACAATATTTTACTTCGCCTGCGGAAAAAATAGGAAACCAATTACAATTATTCTAATTAAATTCATTGCAGAATCCTATCAATTTTGAAACTAAAAGACAAAAGCACAACAATTCTCGATTTGACAGCTTCCAATTGTTTAATATTGCTAACATTGAAACTATAATTTTTATTGTAATAGATTTATTTATATTATTTATGGGTGGACATTTCATTTTAACTTTTAACGGATACTCTAACCTGAAAATGATATTCATGCTGAAACCAATAACAAGCCTTTCTAATAAAATTTTAAACTCTGAAATCAGCCTTTAATTCGTTTAAAAAGGAGGAATCCTACAAACAAATTTACTTGTATGTACATGGTATTTAAATATTATTTATGCGTAAATAAAATATTGATTGGAATACCGAAATTTGTGAACAACGTCATCACCGAGATGATATTGTCGTTTTGCATCGGAAGAGCAGTCATATATTTTAAAAATAACAAACTAAATACTTTTGAAAGGTTACTCAGCTTTTAGCGGTTTATGATCTTGTGAAGTGTGCAAATTGTTGATTCCACATTTAAGTGCAATAAAGAGAGAATAGGATAAAACATTTGGACATTCCTGACGTAAATACTTATATACAAGCACACAGGGTGTTATGACATCACGTGCTTGCTTAGAGGAGTTGACAAAGATTCCTCTAAAAATATTGTGAATGATATAGAGTATGCTCAAGTTTGGCGATTTGTTACCAATTTGGCTAAAATTACGCTTGTAACAACGACAACAGTTCAAGGAACTAAAACACTGGGAAGTATTGTTAAACTTCAGCTGAATATAAACTTAGGGATACGTAGATAGCTTTCACTTATTAAACATGTGTGAGATTGAAGCTATTTGTTTACATATACACATACTTACTTAAATGCAGCTGAGACAGAATTTATTTTTTTATAAATTAACTAAGGTGAGCTAACTCTGATTCTAACGGGGCATCTCGACAGCATAAAATCTATGTCTTGCGAACTGTATTGCCGTGCCTATTGCCTGTGGAGACTCCACATTGCATATATCTTACAATATATCGCAAACTAATTAAGCTGTCACTTGTCAGTTTGACATCGCAGTTTTCATTTCTATGAAAATTTCGAAGATGCAACATGTCCCATTTGCACATATGCCGACGGCATTTTCATTTCGGTAATATGAAAATTAGAAGAGCGAGTATTGAGACGGTTGTGTTATATTATAAAAAAAAAGTACATTTTTAAAATAATATTTTTTCAAAAAATTCTTATTTAGTTTAATATTTTTAATTTACAGAAAAATTATGCAAATTGTTTGGGAATAAGCGAAATCTTAAATTTAATAAACTTATACTAGCGAAAATCAAAATATCATTGCTCATGAATTTTAGGTAAGCCGAAAGGTACATAAAAGTAGTGCCACAATTATGACATAGTCAAATGTCCAAAAATAATTGTATTCTTATTTTTCCCAGAAATACGTTTGTAAATAAATCATTGCTCATTTCAAATTTATTGTTTTAATTGGTATATAAAATGTATGCCACAATTATGACATAGTAGTCCAAAAATATGAATTCTTATTTTTCCCAGAAATACGTTTGTAAACAAAAGGATCTTTATCCTTTTTTTTATTTTCCACATAAAAGATTTAAACAGTTCAAGAGCTCCAAACATGGGCTACATCAGCTACCTACCCAAATGCTACCTTCGCAAATGATAAAATAAATTTTTCAAGAGCTCAAAGCATGCGCTACATCAGCTCGAACCTACCTACCCTACGCCTTTGCGCAAATGATTATCTTATGATAACAAATACCCACATACAGATTTGGCAATGGCAATAGCAATAGATTTGACAGTTCGCAAGACATAGATTTTATCCTGTCGAGATGCCCCGTAAGTAAAAGGGCTAGCATATAACACATCTACGTGCATAATGTGTATTGTTCTCAACCAATATTTCATATTCACTTATGTGGTTGCACTTTATATTACCTAGAAGGTGGCATGGCGTATGGGTAAGATTCCGCATAATAAATAGATACATCCTTACTAACACAACAATTCCTTTATATTAACTAATATAAACCATGTTGCATGTAATTGTATACTCGTGCACAAAATGGAAACAAAAGCCCTTATTCTACCGTCATACTTTTAGCCAGTAGCAAGAGTTTGTCAAATCAAATTATATTCATACAAGGACATGTATTTGTTTATTAAGTTAGTATAGCAATTATACGCTATAATATTCTGATATAAGCGATTCCAACAAATGAGCAACTTCTTTGGAAAAACAGGATACCTGCGAAACTTAAGATAAACATCTCAAAAACTGAGACATTCATCCGCGTATATACAGACAGACGAACAAAGCTAAATCTATTCAGATCGCCTAGCTGATCATTTATAGATTCGTACATATTTCTAGTGTCTCCGACGTTTCCTTGTGGGTGTTTTCATTCGTGGAAAGCTTAATATACCATATTCAGGCCATAAATATCACCAATGAAGATATGTTTGTTTATGAGTTTTGAATATTTGTCGAGTGATGAAATGGTCGATCAGCTCAGGTATTTTTTTTTTGTGTTGGAGAGCCATTAAGTCGGCTTGCCAGTAGACATGAAATCGCACCACCCATTATGAGTTTCCCATGGTGTTCTGGAATAAGTTCTGTGCACAAGTCCTTTTTGATATTGTGTCTAGGTGGGCTATATATTACAGTAATATTTATTTTTCCGAAAATATAGACAACCAATATGGTCGTGGTTTAGAATCTGGGACACTTATATTAATTTCTTCACAACAGGAAATATTATCTCTAACAATTATGGCGCTCCCCCCTGTCGCATTATTATATAAGCATTGTATAAGCAAGCCATTTGCATTCCAAGTCATGATTTTTATTTGTTTCATTTTTGTGCCTTATTTTCGTTTTGCTGCCGCTGTTGCTGAGTGAGACGTTCATGGGTAAGTCTATTTTGCTCTTCTAGCTTATTAAGATTGTTAAGAATTAACGACAAATTACTGGTAATGTCACCAACGGCATTCGAATTTATTTGGTTTACCGATATATGTTGCTGAACTTGATTAGTACCTTTGTTATGCTGGCAAATGAGGGTTTTTCAGTTTGCTGACTTACATTAGTAACTTCCTCCTGAGGAGCAGTAGAAGCGTTTGTACTTAAGCGTTTTGGTTGATGTATATGCTCTTTATTTTACTCGGTCGCGTTTTTAATTTTTTTAAGCTGTTTTGCCACTTCATATCCCCTATAGTTCGCAAGATGAATTTGATTGCAGTTACAGCATTTTGGCGGCAGGTTTTGTGCAGTTTACGGCTGTATTATTTCCAACGCACTTCACACACCTTGGCAGTTTACATCAGTAGTTTCTAGTATAACCGAACGCCTGACAGGATGTACACTGCGGCACAAGACTAGATGGTTTGATGGGCTAGAGTTTGCCGACGGAATTTAAAATATGATTGATTTCGTAGATTTTCTTTATGTTCTCTCTACATTCGAAGCATACAATAAACAAATTTAATGCATTTTTTGCATTGGTTTATGACCTTCGTAACTTTAAATCTTGCATTTGAAGATCTGCGACAATACTTTTAGGTTCACATGAGTGATGTGAGGCTGCTACCAATAAACGTATATCACGCGATTGCTTGCCCTCGTACGAGTACAAGGAAATTTTCGATTCGTTTAATTTCTTTTGAGTATTCTTTAATCTGTGCAGTTCAAAGATTAATCTTACATGAACTTGGGCCAGTGAGCTTAAGTGTGTAAAATTTTTTTAACTTCTGCGTTTATCAAGGATCTCATCAAAGGTTGATTGGAATTTTCAGATATTATAATTGACGGAGGGCGATGACTTATGGTATTATTTTTATTCCCGAACAGGGTATATTGAGTTTGTCACGAAGTCTGTAGGACCCAGAAGGAAGCGTCGGAGACTCTATAAAAGTATATATGTATATAAATGATCAGTATGTTGAGCTAAGTCGATTTAGCCATGTCCGTCTGCCTGTCCGTCGTCTGTATATATACGACCTAGTCCCTCAGTTTTTAAGATATCGTTTTGAAATTTTGCAAACGTTATTTTGTCTTCAAGAAGCTACTCATTTGTCGGAACTGCCGATATCGGACCACTATAACATATAGCTGCTACACAAACTGAACGATCGAAATCTAGTGCTGGTATGGAAAACTTTCACATTTGACAAGATATAATCACGAAATTTGGTATAGATTATTTTCTAAGGCAACAATGTAATCTCCGAAGAAATTGTTGAGATCGGTTAATTAAAGCACATAGCTGCCATACAAACTGAATGATCGGAATCAAAACTTGCATGGGAAACTTCCTCATTAACGATATATTTTGAATTTGGTATGAGTTATTGTTTATGGAAGTAATGTAATATCGAAAGTAATTGTTCAGATCGGCTCACTATAGCATATAGCTTCCATACAAACTGAACACATAGTTACTAAAAGAAATGCACCTATGAAAGGTATATTAGATTCGGTGTAGCTGAAGTTAACGTTTTTTCTTGTTCTGATGCATTTTGTTATTGCTTGTAGTTATTGTAAATGATGTTTAGAAGGTAAAGAAATTTTCATTAAACGGTGAATTAAATATAATAGACATTTCTATTTCTATATGTTAGGTTGGTATCGAGGTGAGAAAAGGTGTATGAAAATTAAAATACCAATAATCTGGCGGGAACCAAAGGTCACGTTAACCACCGCTACTTTTGCATTGTGAATCCGAGTAAAAGGCGTAAAGGTAAAAATGCATAACCTATCGAATATCCTGACATTGAATCTTCTTCTGCTCCAGTTTCACACGATTCGACACGACCTGTACCTGAACCACCGATAAAATTATCGCAAAAAAGTAGCTCATCTCTTAGTTCTCATAAAAGTAATTCCGATAAAGTGTTTTTACCGACACCAGAACAACCAAAACATCTTTTCGTCACTACAGAAGATTTTAATGATTTGATTAGAGATTTAAATTTGCCAAAAAGTAAAGCAGAACTTTTAGGCTCTCGCTTAAAACAGTGGGATTTGTTTGATGATGTTAATATAACGGATCAACGGACTAGGCATGAAACATTCTCAGCATTTTTCACCAAACAAGATGGAGTTTGTTTTTGCAATGACATAAAAGGTTTGTTCGAAGAAATTGGCATGCTTTGTGTTCCTAGCGAATGGCGTTCATTCATTGATAGTTCTACCAAAGGCTTAAAGGCTGTTTTATTACATAACTGAAATAAAATTTCCATCTCTTCCAATCGCTCACTCAGTATATCTTAAAGAAAATTACGAAAGTGTAAAAACTTTTCTCGAATCTATAAAGTATTACGAGTATAACTGGCAGCTAATTGGAAATTTCAAAATGGTGGGTTCTTTTATGGGACTTCAAAGCGGATATACAAAGTATCCGTGTTATTTGTGCTTGTGGGATAGTAGAGCGGATGCTAAGCATTATACTCAACGGTAGTGGCCTGAAATAACAGAACTTTGTATCGGAAAAGAAAACGTTAAATTTGAGCTAATCGTTAAAGCAGAAAAAGTATTAATGCCGCCTCTGTACATTAAGTTAAGGTTGATGAAACAATTTGTTAAAAAACTGGAGCAAACCTCAGAAGCTTTTGAATACTTAAACAAATTTTTCCCGAAGTTATCTGAAGCAAAGGTTAAAGCTGGGGTTTTTGTTGGTCCGCAAATCAGACAGATTTTCGCCGATCAAAAATTTCCAACGTTGCTGGATCGTATTCAAAAAGCGAATTGGAACAGTTTCAAAGCAGTCGTTTCTGGATTCTTAGGAAATAACTGGGCCGAAAACTACGAAGAAACCTAGTTGAAAATATGCTAAAAATTTTGAGGCCATGGGCTGCAGAATGTCATTAAAAGTACATATGCTAAATGAGCATAGATAAATTCAAAAACAACATGGAAGCGTATTCAGAAGAGCAAGGAGAACGTTTTCACCAGGACATTATGAGCTTCGAACAATCGTTATCAGGGCAATACAATGAAAACATGATGGGGGACTATATTTGTCGTTTATTAAGAGATAGTACCTATGAACATAAAAGAAAAAGCAAAAGTGTGCACTTTTAAATTATTTTTTACTTTTTTGTAGGTTATTTTGATAGTAAAACTTAATAAAAGTAATAAAAATGTTTCTTTAAGTGATTTCATTATCAATTAAAAATGAAAACCACATATTTTAAAAAATATCGTTAGAGCGGTTTCTTAAATAAAAAAGCAAACTTTTTCATGACATATATTTTTTTCGTCTAATTACGGCCTAAAAGATGGAAATTTACTGCTTTAAAGTTATAGTCAAATTTTGTGTTGTCCCGTGTTATTTATGTTTATTAAATATTGATGTATGTAATTTCAACTAAATTGATGTACGTGGCGTCAACGATGTTAAGGTCCTCCGGTGAACCTGTCTACGAAATTCCACAGCCTAGATTGCACGTATATTAAAATAAATTGAGGAGCACACTTGCCTGTTGACCGTACACTTCACACATCGAGTTTTGATCTGACATAAAGTTAACCGAATAGGCAAAATTTAATTATTGAATTCATGTGCAAAAAATCAACCAGAAGATCGGAAATTATGATATTAGGGATATAGAATTTAGTGCAATTTCTAGACCAGCTCAATTCATATTCACCTATTAGCGGATATATTCGGTATAAATTCTGTCGGAAGTTTGAATATCTTTATTATCAGAAAAATATTATCTTCTCATTAAAATTATTTATCTCATTCATTTACCGAAATTTCCGAAAAAACTCAGCCATAGGCTTTACGGTTCACATATCCGGTATGTGAAGTCTTGTACAGTGATATTCACAATTTTGAAATTCCAGATGATAAACCTTAAATTCACTTTCTTTGCAAAGTTTTATCCCGATATAATAAGTGGGCTTCAAAACTACAATACAAATCGAGTAGGTATAATCTTCTGTAAGAGTGTACAGCGACGACATTGATATCATTGACCTTAACAACCGCGCCGTTAGTTTTGCTTTTCTCAGACTGGATAAGGAAGCGAAGCATATGAGTCTGGTTTTGAACGAGGACTTGACGAAATATCTCCTGTCGTCAAACAAACAGTCATCCCATTCGCGACTTGAAACCAACATCAATACCAACAAAAACGTCAGCCTCGAAATTCAACGCAGCCTACCTCGTGCCAACAGGTGCTACTTCGGACAGAATAGACAATTAAAAATAAAAATCCTCTCTAGACGAACAAAGACCAAGCTCAAAAAGTTCCTCATTATTCCCGTCCTGCTATATGGTGCAGAGGCATGGACGATAACAACATCTGATAAGTCGACGTTTCGAGTTTTCGAGAGAAAGATTCTGGGAAAGATTTATTGTCCTTTGCCCATTGACGGCCGTGTCTTGTTATCCAGATGGAAGAAAAGACATCAGCTTTGAAGGTTTTCAATTGGTGGAAGTTGAAGACGAGAAAGACATCCACTCCGTTGAAGAAATCAGATGGAGAAGGACGTAACTGCACTTGGAATCTTCAAATGGCTCCAAATTACTAAAAGAGTAAAGCGCGTTGTTGTAAACTCGGCTATAACCGCGTAAGCCTTAACATTAAGGAAAAAGAAAAACTTTAACTTAACCATTCCGATATATGTTCTTATAATTTGGAGATGCATCATTTTTACAAGTATAAAACAACTATTGGCAATTGTGGTGATGTGTTTTTGAAATTGCAAAATGATGGAATGGCATTAAATATTCTGAAAAAATCTTTCATATTCTTTAAAGAGACCTTGATTTTTAATCTTGTTGCTTTTTGCGTTCTTTTGGTGTATGTTTTACATTGCAGCTAAAGACTAAAAGCTATTTTTACCTTTAATGCCTTCCATTTTATAGCTTTGGCCACTGCATTTATCATCATTTGTTGTTTTTATATCTGAAGAAAAGTTCACTGCAGAAAGTTTCAATGATATCAGAAATCGTAAATATTCAGGGAACTACAAGTAATTCCAAGGAGTATTCAGTGAAATTTTTGGGGACCAAAGAAACTCAAACCTCTTATTGCCTTAACAGGTAACACCACGTGGAGCATAATTTACTTCAATTTTGTAACAGTTCAGTAGCAGATAGGTTTTTAAGTTTTAATTTAAAAGAAAAATTTCTTTTAGTTTTCATATAATGATTTGCTTACAATTTTAAATTTTTAAACTCTTTTGTATATGTAGAAACATAAATAAAAAGGATAAAGTCGTTCTAAGTAATTTGTTAGTTTCTTTGCAGGAAAATTCAAGTTAATTGTTTCAATACTATTTAAGAGTTAAGCTGAAGGAGAACTAAATACCATTTTAATTTCATTATTCGCATTAGCTGCTTAATGGATATTGGTGTTGATGAGCATATTCAAAGAAAAATGTACGCACACTGTAGCGTCGGCCTGTCGCTTCTTCCTATTGCATCACTCAGCCGTCCAAGGTGTTGACACAATGACATTAACGCTAAAATTAATCGCGTGATTGTCTCCATTCGCTAAGTTATATCAAAATACATTTTTTGAAGCCGCCTATTGTAATGTATATGTATGTATGTGAGTTCAAGAAGTAAATATGGCGAAATATAACCACGCTTTTAATGTCAAACACAAAAATTCCGAAAATTTGTAAATGACTAACCTCGGGGCGGAATGTGGTATGTAATGTTATTTTATCAATTAAAATGAAATTTAACATTCTTTTATATATACTTGTATGTAATAACTCACCCCAAAACTTAACTTAATATTATAAGAGTTCTGCATAAAACATTTGAGCTTTATAATTATCAGCATTTCTGAATTTAACTTAACTAATAGATACTAAAGTATGCTACACGAATGACCAATACCTAAAAAACACTTTCTGACTATAAAATCAAGACCGACAGATACAGGGTTTGTCCGGAAAGTAATAGAACTGATTTTCTTCCACCGCGACTGTTCTTCGGAGCGTGCGCGCACCGACTGGATTCGGTGGAGGACGTTTCTACCTAACGAACGAGTCTGGTCAGTTGTCTCCGAGAACCTGGAGAGTCAGCACAAACATTTTCGCGCGAAGTGTTTCTGTGAGTGGTGCAAGCCGAAAATGCAGCGTTCGTTAGAGCAGAGTATATGTGCCATTAAATTCTGTGTGAAACTCCGTAAATCTGCGACAGAGACGTTTGATATGATCAAACAGGCTTATTCAGATGTTGCTTTGGCAAGAAGTGATGTGTTTCTTTTTGGAGGGCCGTGAAGAGGTCGCTCACTGACGACCAGAACTTGCGGCGAGTAGAAAAGTGCCAAGAAAATTTGAACATGTGTGAAAGTGCATCGCTACATCGACGAAAACGGAGCTTATTTTGAAGCTTTTTTAAAAATTGTAACTATTGGCTCAATAAATTTTTTTAAATCGACTCAATCATGTTACTTCGGCACAAACCCTGTAACCATTGAACTAATGCAGTGCAAAGCGTAAATGTAGTATATGAAAACAAGAAAAAAGTGCTAATTTCGAGTGCAACCAAACATTTTTTACTCTAGCAACTTGCAGCAATCAAAGCCTTAAGATGTAAAAAGTCACCCAAATCATGGGTTACATTCAGTATATGGTAGTTGGGGTAGTATCGACCCGATTTTATCTATTAACTATTAAGGTACTTCACTTACAATCAGCAATCATATGGAGCAAAGCCAGCCGGATGTTCGACAATCCTAATATTAGTTATACTGAGTCTAGGTTGAGTTTTCGTCTAAACTGATCTACTTTAGTCACAAAAATACACTATTATGAGTAAAAATATTCTGTAATTTTCATTGAAATAACTCAAATATTGACTGATATATCCAGCATAAAGTGACCATGAAATTCGAAAATCTTTTTATAAAATATATGGGGGCTTAAGAAAGTATTGACCCGATTCAAGCCATTTTTGAAACACAGACAAACTATTGTTAGGAAAGGATTCTGTCTGAATTTCAGTTGTCAATGTGTGAGATAATTGACCGATATTTTCGATAAAAAATCAACTATAGGTACTGGGGTTCACATATTCGGTACCTAGGGTCTTGGACAGTTTTAGTTAGATTTAAACAATTTTTAGTCAAAAGGTGGCATTCTTTAAAGGAATACTTTTATATGGGAAGTAAGCGTGATTGGAGTCCGATTTCGCCCATTTTCACACTGTGACATAGGATTATAAGAAGAATGCTATGTACTACATTTAGTCGAAATCGAACGGTGCCGAGATATGTGATTTTACCAAAAAGTCGGAGGTGCTACGCCCATCGTGCAAGTTTCATACCAGCTTTCATAAAGCCTCTGATATTATCTCGTCGGTAAAATTTAATATTTCTGTCATAATCAGTTATTGATTTATTGCGCTTTTAGTAGTTTTGAACAGTACCATTTAATATAGGGAGTGAGAGGCGTTAACTTCCGATTTCATATTTTTTAACACTGTCGCTTGAAGTTGTTATAATATTCGAGCTTAGCAAATTTGGTTGTTGTAGCTTTAGTGGTTTAGGGGATACGTACATTAAACATATTAGAGGGTGGGGCCACGCCCACTTTTTAAAAATTTTTTTATTCATAGGTTCCCCATGCTATTGCGCTCCTCTGTGCCAAATTACAGTTAATTTGGTGCTTGCACTGACGGACAAACGGACGGACAGACAGACGCACAGACAGACAGTTACCCTGATTTCCACTTTTCTCGTCATCGTGATTATGTATATATGTGTAGCCCTATATATATGGCGATTAGTTTTAGGTAATACACATACCCGTTAGGTGAACAAACCTCGAACCTCACCTCGAAGAACAATTCAACGTCTGCCACATTAAAACAATAGCCCACACTCTTGAACAACCTTTGCCGAAATTTGTGCAGAGCTAAAAAATTCTCTTCCTTGGAATTTATTTCAAAACAAGAAAAAAACGTTAACTTCAGATGCACCGAAGCTAATATACATGCATTTCTTTTAGTAACTATGTGTGCAACTATATGCTATAGTGAGCCGATCTGAACATTTATTCCGTACATTGTATTTCCCACTGAGCTGTGTGCATTGGCTTAGTTTCGTTGGCTTTTTTGTGGTTCCCACAACACATTTATACAGAATTTACTTGCACTGGCACTCGTTGCCAACAGCCATAATTCACGACCCTAGTTTACTAATGTGCCGACAGGTACAATACTGTGGCTTATAAACTCAGTAAAATAACCACAAATACTTCACCAAATTGTGGCTGACAAGTATAAATTGTGGGTATATGATTGGCATACAATATGTTTCAGATATGTGCAAATGTTTCTACAAGAAACTAGTTTTATTTATAATACGCGATATATGTAGCGATAAATATAAATTTGCACAATGCAACACTTATATCAGCTCAAATTCATTATTATAATCTCATATGCCTCCAACTTCTCACAATTTCCTTACACAGTGTAAAACAATAAAATTTCCTTTTTATTAGAAAAGCACATTCATTAAATACGTCATTTAAAACAAAGCAATTTATAAAATCAACCGCAGCATTGAAAATGTCAAGTCGAGAACAAAAACTCTGCTGACACGCTAAGTTTAACATTCAAACACACATTTAAAATGGGCTAGCGCATAGATGTTTTTCTTGCAGCGAAGGTGGTGAGGCTTAAGTGAACAAGCGTAGGCCATGGCGTATACGTGACAAATCATGTTCCACATTGAATAGATAATATACATACATATGTATACCCGAGAATATATTCACCGTTGCGGTTTCATGAAATGAATGTGTAGTAAACAATGCCGACACGTATAAAAAACGTTCGTTTTAAAAAGAACGGACCGTGGCGAATTATGGGTAGGAGTATTAATGAAATATAAAACAAGTTGTATCCTTCACAAATACATAAATTCACTCAGTTTGTCACGCTGATTATTTAGATAAACAAGGTCTGTCGCAAAAGAAACAGGACTGTTAAAAATAACAACAAAAAATTAATATCTTTGAAAAGTTATATTTTTTTATTCAAAGTAGTTTCCTTGTGCTTCGATACAGCGTTTAGCCCGGTCCATTAGCATTTCAAATGAGTGTTCAAGGTCATTTTTCGGAATGCTCTTGAGAATATCGGTCGTCGCCTTTTGGATAGCTGAAATGTCCTGAAACCAGTGGGCAAATGAAATTTTCCAAATAGGTAAAAATCACATCGTGCCAGATCAGGTGAGTAGGGTGAGTGATTAATGGTTAATACGGAGTTTTTTGTCAAAAAATCAGTGACAAGCGTCGACCAATGACACGGCGCATTATCGTGCAACAGGCGCCAGGATCCTGCCTCACGGTATTGTGGTCGAGCACGACGAATGCGTGACAAAAGACGCTTCATAACACCAAGGTAAAACACAGCATTAATCGTTTGGCCAGGTGGGACGAACTCTTGGTGTACAATACCCTCGGAATCGTAAAAACAAATCAGCATTGTCTTTATTTTTGACTTCTGAAGACGACTTTTTTTCGGTGATGGCTCGTCTGGATGCTTCCATTCGGCACTTTGACGTTTGGTTTCGGGATCATCGAATATTTGTAGTTTATGTCCTTTCTCGACTCCTTAATCAAATCCTTACAATGTTGGATTCGTAGCAATTTCTGCTCTTCAGTCAATTTGTGCGGGACAACCTTGGAGCACACCTTCCGTAGACCCAATTTATCTATCAAAATGCGATGAATGGAGTCTTTGGTGATATCTAACTCCATTTTCATGTAACCCAAATAAGATTTCGGCCCATTCTTAATAAATGCCTGCACTTTTTCAATATTGTTTTGGGTAACCACTGATTTTGGCCGGCCCGACTTCTGATCATCACAGAGGTCCTCACGACCTTCTTGGAATCGCTTAAACCACTCATGCACATTACTACGGGATAGGCACTGATCACCATAAACTGTTTTCATCATTTGAAATGTTTCAGTAAACGTTTTCCCAAGTTTAAAACAAAATTTAATATTTGCTCTTTGTTCAAAATGCATTTTACGACCGATGACCAAAAGCTGCTGTCACTTTGTGATCGATAACATCGATTGTAGTTATCCAATTGTCTTAAAATTTTTAAGAAATGTCAACAAGAGATCAAACTTTTTATTTCATATACCCACCAATATATGGCGCCACCAGAAACAGTTATATTTAAAAAGTTCTGCTTCTTTTGCGACAGACCTTGTATATTTTATAGAGTTTCCAATGTTTTTTTCTGAGTGTCACAAACATCAAAACCCGCAATACGAACTGAAAAATCAAAATTATTTTCTTATGTGACAAGAAATGTTCATGAAATTTAGCATGGATTATTGACCAAGATATCGCTTTAATCTTCAAATGAATTGTTAAGGTCGAACTGCCATACAGACTGACCAATCAAAATCAAGTTCATATATGGATAATTTTGGCTAAATATCATCACAAAATTTGACATAAATGTAATACAGTTTGTAGGTGTAATGGAACTAATTAATACAAGGTGGGGCACTGATTCAAAAAGTCCTGTTAATTTTGGAGTGTACATTGTAGTGTAGAATAACTATTTTTATATTGTAATCAGAATTAACCAAATAATATATTCTAAACAAATCGGTTATTACATATTTGATATCCTATTTGAGCTTTCAATAAAAGTAGTAAGGTATGCAACCTGGCTAAAAAGAACTGGTAAAACGTTTTCTTTTGGACCGGCCGGTTGCGTCTTAAGATTTACTTAAACACATAGTTATTAAAAGAAATGAACCTGTGAAGGGTATATTAGCTTCGGTGCAGCCGAAGTTAACGTTTTTTCTTGTTTTATGAGAAAACTGTGCACTAAAGAGAATTTACGTGCCTTTCAACAACGAAGTCGTTTGATTAAAAGTTTGATCAAAATTTTAGAAATAACTATTTCTCAAGTCCTCCCGTGAAATGCTAAGTCTTATTATACTCTCGCAACAAAGTTGCTAAGAGTATTATAGTTTTGTTCACATAACGGTTGTTTGTAAGTCCTAAAACTTAAAGAGTCAGATATAGGGTTATATATACCAAAGTGATCAGGGTGACGAGTAGAGTTGAAATCCGGATGTCTGTCTGTCCGTCCGTCCGTCCGTCCGTGCAAGCTGTAATTTGAGTAAAAATTGAGATATCATGATGAAACTTGGTACACGTATTTCTTGGCTCCATAAGAAGGTTAAGTTTGAAGATGGGCAAAATCGGCCGCCTGCCACGCCCACAAAATGGCGAAAACCGAAAACCTATAAAGTGTCATAACTAAGCCATAAATAAAGATATTAAAGTGAAATTTGGCACAAAGGATCGCATTAGGGAGGGGCATATTTGGACGTAATTTTTTTGGAAAAGTGGGTGTGGCCTCGCCCTCTACTAATTTTTTTGTACATATCTCGGTAACTACTATAGCTATGTCAACCAAACTCTATAGAGTCGTTTCTTTCAGGCATTTCCATATACAATTCAAAAGTGGAAGAAATCGGATAATAACCACACCCACTTCCCATACAAAGGTTATGTTGAAAATCACTAAAAGTGCGTTAACCGACTAACAAAAAACGTCAGAAACACTAAATTTTACGGAAGAAATGGAAGAAGGAAGCTGCACCCAGGCTTTTTTTAAAAATTGAAAATGGGCGTGGCGTCGCCCACTTATGGACCAAAAACCATATCTCAGGAACTACTAAACCGATTTCAATGAAATTCGGTATATAATATTTTCTTAATACCCTGGCGAAGTATGGGTGAAATCGGTTCACAGCCACGCCTTCTTTCAGTATAACGCTATTTTGAATGCCATCTGATGCCTTCTCTGTATTATATATATACTTACATTAGGAACCAATGGTGATAGCGGAATAAAACCTTACACAAATACGGTATTTGAAAAATATGCAAATGACAGATAATGAAATCTCGATTATGACTT
The DNA here is from genome assembly GCF_016617805.1 of Bactrocera tryoni. Lineage (NCBI taxonomy): Eukaryota > Metazoa > Arthropoda > Insecta > Diptera > Tephritidae > Bactrocera > Bactrocera tryoni. Next base: position 40,417,135 of record NC_052499.1, read on the forward strand.
TATCATGCGAGAGTATAAAATGTTCGGTGACACCCGAACTTAGCCCTTCCTTACTTGTTTTCCTGTGACATTCGCATGAAGAAAAGTATTTGAATTTTTGATGAGAAGTTGACGTTTCCAGTATTTATCTGTGGCAGTAAGTCTGTATATACTACTTCTGGACCTATTTAAAAGTCCTTGGTTCTATTTTTGTCATACAGGTATGACCTGTTTTATTTTCTCGTTTGATGTTATTGATTTACATCGACTCTGAGCTATTTGTGCAAAATTCATATAAACTTTACTTTTCATCGTTCTCAGGGGTCGTGATCACTTCACCTGTGATATCGCCTGTGATTGTCATTTAGTTAGCCTTTTCGTTGCCGAAATTGTTCCCATGACCGGGAATCCAAATTATGCATAAGTCGATTTGACTTGTTCTCTTTCCTCTTTGCTTTTACTATGACGGCCATGAAAATTTAACATGCTTTGCAAACTTTTTGTTTAAAAATAATTTACACTTTTTCGGTATTTGCACAAGTGTTCATGATCTGCTGCGCAGAGAAAGTGTTAAAAATACATACAAACCATTTAACAACACTCTAATAAAATATTGAAGTAGTCGTCTATTTAGCATCTTACTTGCATAGAAGTAAACGTAACATAAACAATTTGCGAAGTAAATCCCTTTCAAAGAGATTATCCAGTTGAGCAAAGTAAACAAAAGTGCAATTTACAAAAGCGGAACTAAATTGCAGCACTTGATTGCAATTGCTGTCAAAAGTTGATCTGCGCCGCAAAGATGGTTAGGAGATGACAATGAACAAAAAAGTAAGGAACGTGAGGAAATCGTTTAATTTGCTCTTTAGTCTCCAAAAGAATTTTCGAGATTAGAAAAGTTAAATATAAAAGAGAATTGTTTGCACCACTGGCAAAAGGAAATAATGAAACCGAAGGCTTTAAAATTAATGAGGTGTACCGAAATAATTGGCAAATATTTACTACCTTGTAATGTATATATACATATGTATATGTTACAATCGTTAATTAGTCAAACCAACAATTAGTCATAGTTGCTATTGTACGTTATGTAAGGATTGTGAACAAATGACTAGACGTTCTTCAACAAAAGACGTTAGGCTGAAAAATGAGGTATGAAATTCTTATAATTACATGTAGTAACATACTTTTGATTTTACTTAAAATATTGAAACAATCTTACTGCAATAAATACATTGTTATTTAACTCTCAATTCTAAGGGTGAAAAACTAATTCCTCAGCAAAATTTCCCTATTTGCCTGCCTTAGCTCATCGTTCGTGAATTTCAAAAATATTTGCATTTTATTATAGCTATTCAATCGACTGCGCCTAATCAAAATATTTCAAAATGCCGCTGATATTGGTTAATTGTGATGCCAATTTAAAGAATCAATTTCGTATTATTCATGCTTTAACCAGACTTCTACTTTAAAATATTCCCAAAACTAATTTCCATTGTTAAGCATTTGCCATAAAAAAGTAAAAAAAATGCAAAATGAATGATTAATTAAGTGAAATTATTGGGAGCGCAGAACAACGGATTTTTCATTTGAGTGAAAGCTTTACCAGCAAAAAGTCGTTTAATTACGACCCATGCATACAGGGTTTGTCTGGAAAATAATAGGACTGAGACGATTTAAATAAATTTATTAAACCGTTTATTACAATTCTTTAAAAAATTTCAATATAGGCTCCTTATGCGTCGATGCAGCCAGCGCGATTTCCAAGTATTGAAGGCGTCCCCTCTATTGTCTCAAAATGCTTGCCTTTGCTCTGTCACAATGTCATGAACCACAGATTTCGATAAATTTAACACCCCGGCAATTAAACGAATACTTAGTCGACAATCTGAGTTCAAAACTTTGCGCACACGAGTCACATTGTCGGACTAATAGCACAGCAGCGGTTTTAAGTCGGTCTCGAACTCGGAAATGTTGTCCCTTCCACCTTACCAATTAGATCCAAATACTTCTTAAAAAAGCTTGCATTGATTGGGCGCTGTTCAGCGCATTCTTTTGATTTATGTGCTTTTAAGTACCCTGAGGTTAGCCCATGAATGACAGGTCCTCTCGAAAAACACAACGAAAGTTGTCATTCTTATCTTACAGTTCAGAAATGGACAGATCAGACGGCAACTACGGCTACATCCAATATAACACAGTTCCAAATTCCATTTGATTATTTCACTTTCCGGTATTTAAATCCAGAAGCAATTAATAGAACTAGAGAAAACTTTGTACAAATAGTAGTAGAGTATGTGATGTTATGACCGAAAATTGTTCAAATCCAACCAAAAAAGTTCAAACCCCTAAGTACTGAATATTTAGATCCCATCACCTGTAGATGACTTTTTACTGCAAATATCAGTCAATGTGTGAGATGGATAATTTAAATTTAGTGAACGTTTAATACTGTGAGTACTACATTTCAACGTCGAAAATTGCAGATTTTCGTTACTTTAACAAACCGAATTTGATCCTTGTAAGTTGCAAGAGTCTGAAATGTTCGGTTACACACACACTTAGCCCTTCTTTACTTGTTTCTCATAAAACTCGTCGTGGAGTAACACGTGTACAAATATCATCAACCGTGTTGCTTTTGCGTTTTATTGGCATTTGTAACACGCTATATGTAGCTAAAAACAAAGCCAAGCAACTGTTAGTATATTGGTATCTTTTTTTTTTATAGCTTTGGTCATTGCATTTATCATGATTTGTTATTTTTATTTCTGCCGAGTGGATTCGCTCCGTACAGCAGATAGGTTTAGTGATACCCGAAAATGTATGTATTGGGGGACTAAATCCAAAGATTATTCGCCTACGTTTTTAAAGCTTGGTTGATTATATTTATTTACAACAACATCACTCTATTCAGAAAGAAAATATTTTCGAAAGTGTGCTAGCAAATTGAGAATAAACAAAAAGTTTAACTTTTTACAGGCAGATTTAGAAGACTTCTTTGTCATACTTCATGATAATCGCCGTGACACGAGCACTTAAATACTACTTACAAAAAAATGCAAAAGCTTACTTTTTCTTTATGATAGGTTTTTGATGGTTGGCCTTACGCCTCAAAAGCCAGGAATATACATATATTTATTATATTTTGTTGAAGCAAAGGATTTCTTTTCAAATTTGCTAAATTCTTCGAAAAAAGTTAATTTCTTGTCTAACTGTAAATAAATAATAAAACTTCTAACTTTTTTCCTTCATATGTTAAGGATGTTTTGAAGTTTTGAAATGACATTGCTCTGACATATTTTTATCACACTAATTGATTTGAATATTTCAGGAGATTGTTCTTAAATAATAATATCATTATATATAACATAATTATATATATAATATATAATATTATCGGTTTTACTTTTAGACATTTATATCGCTTTTATATAACTTTTTATTTTTTTCCACGTTTGCTCTATAGTATAGGGTACTTGATATACCTACCAACTTAAATGACGCTTTTGCGGAGCTGAGCTCTCTCATTGACTGTCTCACTATTTTGAAGAGTATGTAAGCAATACCATAAATTATAAATTAAATCAAGTAAGGAAGGGCTAAGTTCGGGTGTCACCGAACATTTTATACTCTCGCATGATAAAGTGATAATTTACATTTTTTTTTTATTTTGCTGTAAAATTAATTAGATTAGATCAATTTGTTTACTTTGAGTATTGAATTGTATTTTCATTTCCTAATGTACATATGTATTATATATTAGAGAAGGCATCAGATGGAATTCAAAATAGCGTTATATTGGAAGAAGGCGTGGTTGTGAACCGCTTTCTCCCATATTTCGTACATGTCATCAGGGTGTTAAGAAAATATTATATACCGAATTTCATTGAAATCGGTTTAGTAGTTCCTGAGATATGGTTTTTGGTCCATAAGTGGGCGACGCCACTCCCATTTTCAATTTTTAAAAAAAGCCTGGGTGCAGCTTCCTTCTGCTATTTCTTCCGTAAAATTTAGTGTTTCTGACGTTTTTTGTTAGTCGGTTAACGCACTTTTAGTGATTTTCAACATAACCTTTGTATGGGAGGTGGGCGTGGTTATTATCCGATTTCTTCCATTTTTGAACTGTATATGGAAATGGCTGAAGAAAACGATTCTGTAGAGTTTGGTTGACATAGCTATAGTAGTTTCCGAGATATGTACAAAAAACTTATTAGTGGGCGGGGCCACGCCCACTTTTCCAAACAAATTACGTCCAAATATGCCCCTCCCTAAAGCGATCCTTTGTGCCAAATTTCACTTTAATATCTTTATTTATGGCTTAGTTATGACACTTTATAGGTTTTCGGTTTCCGCCATTTTGTGGGCGTGGCAGTGGGCCGATTTTGCCCATCTTCGAACTTAACCTTCTTATGGAGCCAAGGAATACGTGTACCAAGTTTCATCATGATATCTCAATTTTTACTCAAGTTACAGCTTGCACGGACGGACGGACGGACAGACGGACGGACAGACGGACGGACGGACAGACAGACATCCGGATTTCAACTCTACTCGTCACCCTGATTACTTTGGTATATATAACCCTATATCTGACTCTTTTAGTTTTAGGACTTACAAACAACCGTTATGTGAATACAATACTCTCCTTAGCAACTTTGTAGCGAGAGTATAATAATTAATGGTGTTCTGCAGAGAGTCTGGCTATTGCTACGGTTTTTTGCGCTTAAGCCTTTCTTTTCATTTACTTTGAGCGACAAGAGCCCTGCCTTCAGTGTTTACCTGGTCAGAAAGCTGGAATGCGAAACTAGAGTTGCCGAATCACGAAATATATACATAAATAAGAGGCAAGTAATCGTTATTGAAGTCCCAAGCAAATTATGTTGTGGGGTTATTTTAAGTCATTTATCGTCACCTTATTCTCTTCAAGCTGTAGAAGTCAATAGTGAATGGCATTGACATACGACGCTTCCCTCTGGGTGTTATTAACTTTGTGGCAAACTTAATATATCCTGTTGTGATAGCTTACCAAAACAAAGCTTAAACTAAGTAAGGACGAGTTCAAAATTACGTATTTCTTGCAGAATTAAGTACTCATTTGTCTGACGATGAAATACAATTAATTCAGTAAAGGGATACAAACACAATTTTCGTTTATGCTTAAAAGCAAGTCGTTGCGCCGCCAATCGTGGTCCGTCGCAATTGGGCAATTTTGCAAACATACACACAAAGCACAATATACACATATCCATATGTATGTATACCATATACATATGTACAATGTAGAACATAAAAAGATTACACAATAGCGCCCGGAGTCGAAGTTTTGTTTACGAAACTGCGAGCATAACATAGCCAAAAAGTATAGGTGTAATATATAGCGCCAGATACAAAAGAGTGAAAGAGATTGTTGTTCTAAGAGAACTGCTAAATCGATGAGTTGGAAGAATGAGTTGAAATTTAGCTGTTTATTGAGCTAAAAACAAAAGAGTAAATGTGCCTTCCACATCTATTCAAAATGTATAAAACGCTTAGCTCAGAAAATGGAGTGGGTATATTAGATTATAGTGAATAAGAGAATGCCGATGGAAAGAAATTTTACTGCGATACTTAAATGTTTTCATTTTCAGATTTTCTATTATGATTATTTTTTTCTTATCTTAACTAACAATTCTAATATTAGAGTATATACATAAGGACAAAAAGTAGTTACATGTTTTATTAAAAATAACTGAAGGTAATACACAATTGTTCGTCAGACATTTAAAAGATTTGCTGGATCCAAACAAATAATTTAAACCATACTTTTGCATAAAAAGGTACAAAACTGAGTTTAAGTTCTCAATCATCTATGGAATACATTTCGGAAAGCAGAAATTAATTTTCCCAACAAACAGAGTTAAAGCAGGAAGTTTTTGTCTTTAATCCTTAATTTTTCTATTATTGCATTCTTATTTAATTTTTCTTATCTATTAAAAGTCGCTTAAACATCAGCAGCACCAATATATTATATTTATTTTAATTAAAGAACAATCAATTTGTATGCAGTTGTCGGATATTTCCTAAGTGTAAGTACAAGTATGTATTCGTACATATATACATATATAATGAGGAGGGTAATAGAAGAACTCAACCACTGAGCAAACAACTTTCATTTTCCTGCACCAATACCAACACATGAATTTTTCTACTTTTTTTAAGTACTTCTTCTACTGCTTTTTGTATTTAGTACGTTGACTCCAACACTGGCAGAGGCAATATTGTAACATTAACACGGTGTACCAAAGTCAGAAGTATTATATTGAAGGAAAAACTAAAGGTCTTCCCTAGTTTTTGCCAAGAAAAATAACATACTTATTTCAGGTGTGTAATAGAAAAGAAAGAATGTTTATATTTTGGTAACACTTGTGAATGTGAATCATAAAAATAATCGTTAAACAACATTGATTTTATCAAAGCGTAAACATTTAGCAGTATTAAGTTTTAACAAAAACTTATTTTAAGAAAAAAGTTTGTTTTTTGTTTTTTGTGGAAATAAGTTTGTTTATAGATGCTGGAAAATGAAATTACTAATCTTGGAAGAGTGAATTGTTTGCTTTGCTATTAGCTATAGAGCTGAAGTGTTTATATATCAGAAAATATTTGCTTTTTATTTATTTTTTTTGCTTGATTTGTTTAAATTTTTACACATTACGTTGATTACGTAATATATTTTTTTAATTTTTGTTTAACCTCAAATTCGGTATTTTGAGTGCAAATAAATCGAAGTAATAAAAAAAATAATTACTGACAAATTTTTATACAAAAATAAAAACAATTCTTAGCCAATTTATTAAGCAGTTCAAAATATTTAAGAAGAAAATAAATAAATATAAAATCGCTATGCATTTATTTAAAACGGATAGCAAAAATAATAAAATGCTCTACATTCCCACCGAGAAAAGTGTAAAAATTTGCATTTTCACGGCAGCGCACTTGGCAATCGTGCGCGCTTAAGTGCTGTGAAATGGAGCTCTCAGAGGCTTAAGGAGCTACATATACCAGAGTAATTCATGAAAAATTAGGCGATTTTCGTGAATTTTTTGCTATATTTTAAGATTTTTTATTTTAGAAAAATGTTGAAAAATAACGGAGTTATGTGCGTGCGTTTATACCAGCGAGCGGTCGCTTTTTCGAACGCTGTCATTCAACAACTATTCAAGATACGACCTTGCCGATTTCACAGAATATGTTTGGAAATATAAGCTATCGAAAAAGCAAACAAAAAATTTTTTTTTGAAAGTGTCGCACTGGTATAGCCCCTTAAAGAAAATATTCAGTAGTATCGATATGTTTTTTACTAAAAAATATTATAAAGTGTTGTTGTATTATTATCGTTTTTGATTAAAAAAAGAATTAATATCTTCGAGGTGTTGATAAGGTTGCGTGTGAAAGCTGCTGTAATTCACTGTTAGTGAATTCATAATTTAAACACAACAACAATGAGTGAGAAAAGTTGAACTTTTTCTTGACGTCAAGTAACAATCAGCTATTGTACTACAGGGTACAAAACTCATTCTTAACCCCCTTCAAACATAATTTGCATAATGTCATACCAGAATACAGAATACCAGTAAATAGAAAAATCAAAAAGTACGTGTATTAAAAGAGTAAAAGTTATTTTAGTTTTTTTTTATATTTGAAATATATTAAAATTTATATATTATATGTGTTTTAAGGACTAAGCAGTTTATAAAAAAAAATTTGAAGAAATATTTAAGTCAAATTATGAAAATCACTCATTTTTTTATAATGCACAACTCTCAACAGAAAATTATGTGCAAACTAACTGAAAGAACTATTATTCTTGAATGACTAAAATTAAAGCCCAAATGCTGCGAACCTGCGTTTTTTTCTGAGTTTAGATTCTCTCTTATGTTTAATTCTTAAGCCTCTTCAACATTTTTAATAGAAATGATGAGTGACTAACCTAAAATCATTTAAGCGTGTGTGTGAGCTTTTGACCACTTTTGGTATATAACTGCCTATCGCCCAGTATACATTACTATCTGACACTGTGTTCGCAGAGAACTCTCTTATGTATTCTCCAACGTGTGATTTCCTCAAGCACGAGTCGCATGACACCTTGATCCAGTTCTTGTTGTACCCTCAACCATAGTAAGACTCTCTATCTGGATGCTGTGCTATTGAGAAACAACTAAGACCGAGATAAGAAGTCTGATCTTAGCTAGATACATCACTGAACCAGGGGTGAATTGTTACCAGCTCGTCACTGACTGCGTCGTAATGCTGTATATTTCCAGTAGACACCCTCGGGGAGGGTTCAGCGGGTAATTTTGGCCGACTAAAAATATCTCAGTGTTTACCAAAGTTATAGCTTTCACGGACGGACGGACTGACAGATATCAACTCGTATCGTCGTTACTATATTTTATATGTATAGTATATAAATGCATACAAATCTTAATTACCATTTTATTATACAGTTACAGAGAGTATAAAGATATTTGCAGGTGATTGCCAATCTTGCTGGAAATATTGATTTAATTAGAAAATCGCAACTAAACTACAAAATAATCTAGGGCAATTGAAATATATGGGCTTAGAATTTGCCTAGAAAAAGTAACTTTCCTACAGTTAAAGTAAAACACTGTTCGATATTATCGTCAACCGGTCGAAAAGATCAACGTATTTAAAATAAATTTACTCAATCCCATCATGCTTGATAAACTGATTGGCTTAAAGAACCACCCTCAAGTAAAATTTTTTTTCTCGAATATTTTCTGAAGATCTATTTAGTTATATAAGTTAAGGTACACCTGTTGTCAAACACGAGGGTTAATAACATATGACACAAAGGTTAATGCTATAATCTGAGCTAATCCTATTCTTGTACTCATTTCTCAATATGTGCGGTATGTGCGTTCGTTGACTGGCCAGCATACCAATAAACAATAACTCCCGCATAGTTCGGTTTTCTTGCCAAGAACTACAAAGAACCGTTTCTCCGTGGAGCAAAAAAAGCAAGTCAGGTCAGGTCGCAGTGGAAAGCTAGAAATCATTAAGCAATAAGTAATAAAACGTGTAACATCATTGTAAAAGTAAAAAAAGTCATTTTTGCTAGTTTATATATACATGCGCTTTTAAAGATTTTAAGAATACAATTCCGAAATTTTTCGAATAGTCAAAATTTTGATATTCTATTTTTTCAAAAAAAAAAAAATCACTCTTTTTACGAAGTTCCCATTTAAAAATATATATTTTTGGCATTTTATTTTTTATTCCAACATTCATTACCCAAGAAATTATGAACATATATCTACTGTGAAAACGCCATTGCAAAAAAAGCGTGACGTGTTAACAAAGACGCCCCTATCTCCGAAACTATTGCCAAGTTATTATAACATCGAATTCTTTAAACTAAATTTAAATATATATATATATATATATATATATATATATACATACACATATAATTATTTGAAGTATGAGGAAAAAATCGTTTTTAGAGAATTGTAACGAACACAAAATTTCAATCCGTAGACATTCTTTGTTACTCATATTCTCTAAAATTAGAAACAGTATAATCAAAAATAATTGCCGACAATATTACCAGACGTGTGTGCCGCCAAAACATTCATCTAGCAGAGAGGTGTTTATTTGCAAAGCGTAATTAACAAACAATTAATAATGAACAGAGAACTGAAATTTTAACGGTTTTTGAAAATATTTAACGAAAAAATGTGTAAAATCTTTGCGGCTGCACGCATTAAATACAAAACAAATATTTGTTTTGCATAATTTGAAAATATTTCCAAATCGATTGATGTAAGCGAAAGCATTTCCTAATTTGTAGCAATGTATACCTGTGCGGCTTTGTGCAGACTGTGATACCTGCTGATAACGCCAGCGCCAAGCACTAAAGATAGAGATTATGTTTCAAAGGCATTTTTCGAAATTATGGAAAAATGTTTAAGCAAATATTCATATCTTCTAAAGTTAATTTAATATTTGCTTTTCAAAAAGCACCAACAACATCTCTACATATGAAGGTTGCTCGGTTTGATCAAGTTTCAAGTCAAAAGCCTATTATATTTCATTTTTGTTCACACATATTTCTTCTTCTTCTCTTAATTGGCGTAGAAACCGCTTACGCGATTATAGCCGAGTTAACAACAGCGCGCCAGTCGTTTCTTCTTTTCGCTACGTGGCGCCAATTGGATATTCCAAGCGAAGCCAGGTCCTTCTCCACTTGGTCCTTCCAACGGAGTGGAGGTCTTCCTCTTCCTCTGCTTCCTCCGGCGGGTACTGCGTCGAATACTTTCAGAGCTGGAGTGTTTTCATCCATCCGGACAACATGACCTAGCCAGTGTAGCCGCTGTCTTTTAATTCGCTGAACTATGTCGATGTCGTCGTATATCTCGTACAGCTCATCGTTCCATCGAATGCGATATTCGCCGTGGCCAATGCGCAAAGGACCATAAATCTTTCGCAGAACTTTTCTCTCGAAAACTCGCAACGTCGACTCATCCGTTGTTGACATCACCCAAGCCTCTGCACCATACAGCAGGACGGGAATTATGAGCGACTTATAGAGTTTGGTTTTTGTTTGTCGAGAGAGGACTTTGCTTCTCAATTGCCTACTCAGTCCGAAGTAGCACCTGTTGGCAAGAGTTATCCTGTGTTGGATTTCTAGGCTGACATTGTTGGTGGTGTTATTGCTGGTTCCTAAATAGACGAAATTATCTACAACTTCAAAGTTATGACTGTCAACAGTGACGTGAGATCCAAGTCGCGAGTGCGACGACTGTTTGTTTGATGACAGGAGATAAGCAGTTGCCCTCGTTCACTACGCCGACCTATTTTCTGTGCTTCCTTGTCCAGCCTAGAGAAAGCAGAACCAATGGCGCGGGTGTTGAGGCCGATGCAATCCGTCGGCCCCGCCGCTTTGTTGTTCTTCAGGTGGGCAATTGCTTCGAACTTCTTCATGATCGGGCAATGGTACGTCTGCTCCATCGTCATCGATTGGGGAATCGGGTTCTCCTTCTCCTGGTGTTATGCGTTCACTGCCATTCAGCAGGCTGGAGAAGTGTTCCCTCCATAATTTAAGTATGCTCTGGGCATCAGTGACTAGATCACCTTTGGGGGTTCTACAGGAATACGCTCCGGTCTTGAAACCTTCCGTAAGCCGCCGCATTTTTTCGTAGAATTTTCGAGCATTACCCCTGTAGGCCAGCTTATCAAGCTCTTCGTACTCACGCATTTCAGCTCTCTTTCTTCTTCTGTCTACAAATGCGTCTCTCGCTTCCCTCTTCAACTCTCGGTATTCTATCCCATCCCGCACGTGTAGTGGTCGATCGTAACGTTGCGAGGTAGGCAGGCCTGTTTTCTCTCCGCTGCGACACGGCACTCCTCGTCGTACCAGCTGTTCTTTTGCACTTTCCGAAAACCAATGGTTTCGGTTGCAGCTGTACGTAAGGAGTTTGAAATGCCGTCCTACAGTTCCCTTTATACCGAGTTATGCTGACGAGTGCTCTCAGAGAGCAGGAGTGCAAGCCGAGTAGAAAATCGTTCGGCTGTCTGTTGTGATTGCAGCTTCTCGTACGTCGAACCTTCCTTGTGTTTGTTGGCGTGCGTTTTTTGCTGCACAGAGGCGATTGCGAATCTTAGCTGCAACTAGATAGTGGTCCGAGTCGATGTTAGGACCTCGGAGCGCACGCACATCTAAAACACTGGAGACGTGTCTTCCATCTATCACAACATGATCGATCTGGTTGGTAGTTTTTCGATCCGGAGACAGCGAGGTAGCTTGATGAATCTTCTTATGCTGGAATCTAGTACTACAGATAACCATATTTCGGGCCCCGGCGAAGTCAATCAGCCTCAACCCATTTGGGGATGTTTCGTCGTGGAGGCTGAATTTACTGACCATAGTGCCAAATATACCTTCTTTGCCCACCCTGGAGTTAAAGTCGCCAAGCACGATTTTGACATCGTGGTGGGGCAGCTCTCATAAGCGCGCTCCAAGCGCTCATAGAAGGCATCTTTGTTCACATCGTCCTTCTCATCCGTCGGGGCGTGGGCGCAAATCAGCGATATGTTGAAGAACCTCGCTTTGATGCGGATTGTGGCTAGACGTTCATTCACCGCAGTGAATGATAGTACTCGGCGACGGAGTCTCTCTCCCACCACGAATCCTACACCCAACTTGTGCTCCTTTATATGGCCACTGTATTAAATGTCACAAGGACCTACTCGTCTCTGTCCTTGTCCCGTCCATCGCATTTCTTGGACGGCGGTGATGTCAGCCTTTATTTTTGCGAGGACATCAACCAACTGGGCAGCGGCACCTTCCCAATTAAGGGTCCGGACATTCCAGGTGCATGCCCTCAAATCGTAGTCCTTATTTCGTTTGCTATGGTCGTCATCAAAAGGGGGGTCTCTTATCCGAGGCTGTTGTTGGTTTTTCATTGGAGTGTTTATTTACGTGGCGGGTCCCAAGCCCAGCGCACAAGCCTATGCAGGGGATGTTTCGCCTTCTCTCTTTAGCTCGCCTTCGAACGGATGTTCTTAGGCTACCCAGAGGATACTTGGTCAAAGACCGTAAGTAGTGAGCTGCTTGACCCATGTGTAAAAGAACCGTTTCTGGCCACTCCCAAGTGAATGGCGGTCAGAGAACTTTCCGCACTTGCGTGAGCTTCTACATTACGACTCCATCCCTCACACATATTTCAGTACATTTTAAATTCTCTATATTTTCATATATTATATGCTGGTGTTCAGTCAATAGGCTTAAGCATTCCAAGTATACTTGATTGTCTGCTAATAGTATGTTAGCCACTCTGTTTATTTCTGTACTGAGCTTTTCTATTGCAGTAAGGAATCATAAATCTATTTCATATCACTTTCATAACTCAAACAATAACCGATATTTATTTTACTTTTTGGGTGCATTTAATAGGAGGAGCTTGGTTTTCGCTTTTTTCGCAGAAATCACATTCTTTTACTATTTTAATGTGGCGGTCAAGTTTGTATTTAGTATAGTTTATAAAGGAACTGTGAAAGTGTCACGTATTTTGTATTTGAAGTGGTCTAAATTTAGTCCAAAATGTAGAAGTATTTATTATATTCCATACTAATATTATAATCAAATCCTCTTACTAAAAAGCAATAATCTTCTTCTCACCCATAGATTAATGTATTTGCATATAAATTTTTCCAGGAATACATATTGTAGTAAATAATAAAGAATAAGTTGCACTTGTCATACATGTCATACTGTTACGTCATAGGTACCTATACGAAACACATGTTGATAATCTGCGCTGACGTGTCATTTGTATATATTAATAAAGCTTACTATATATCTCCTCAAAACTGATAAATTTGACTGATATTATGTACTACTTATATGTACGCTTTTAATAATTTTTTTCGATTTCATTAATGGGGTGTGATTTATTGATAAGCCTTCAAATTTAAAAAACAGATGTTCAGATAAGATTTTTCAGAAGTGACTTATCAATAACAGGGTAGTGCGTTTTTTGGGACAGAAAAGTTTTTCTGGAAAAATGAAGTTAATGTGCAAGATTTTTTAAGTAAGAAAAAACATTCTGGTGTAAACATACAAGGTGCGTTCCTAAGTAAACAGAATCTAGCGCCCCTGAAGGTGCCATCTATATGTCGACTGGTGCGTTAGAATCTACTATTTTTATGGATTGTCCAGTGAGAATTTCATGACATTTCATTAATTAGAAGTGAAGTTATTGCGTTTTAAATGTCAGTATGTTTGTGTTATTGATGCGAAAATGAACTTCGAGCAAAGAGCCAACATTAAATTTTGATTTAAAATTTGGTAAAACTTTTACCGAAACGTTTCAATTGGTGAAACAAGTTTATGGCGATGATTGCCTATTCCGTAGCAGAATGCACGAGTGGTTTCAACGTTTTCAAAGTGATCGAGAGGACATCAATGACGATGAACATGTGGGCCAATCAAAATCCGTGATCACCGGAAATTCCATTGGAACTGTGTGTGAATTCATCAAAAATCAGCCGAAATCATCATTGAAATGGAATTGAACATCTCCAAAACATCGATTTATCGCATTTTGACTGAAAATTTGGGCTTACGAAAGGTGTGTGCACGATTAGTTCCTCACAAATTGACTGAAGGCCAAAAATTGCTCAGACTCCAACATTCGAAGGACTGATTGTGATCGATTATTGGACCAAAAATCACATTTTAACCATTAACCACTCCCCGAATTCACCTGATATGGCACCGTGCAACTTTTTCCGTTTCGAAGAAATGCATTTGCCCATGAAAGGAAAGCATTATGCAGACGAAGAGGCCATTCAAAAGGCTTGCACTGGCATACTGGTCAACGAGCTAAAACACTTGTTTGATATGCTTTTGGACCGTGCAAAAGGTGTATTGAAGCAGAGGGAGACTATTTTGAATAAAATAAATTGATTTTGCCGAAAAAAACATTTGTTCTGTTTTTGTTTTAAAGTCCTCTTTGCTTTGGAACGCACCTTGTAATTAGCAAGAACACCTTCTCAAACCCCTCAGAACGTTTCCCAATTTCCCAATTTAAAAGGTGACAGCCAACACTGTCCCTTCGTGGTGACGCAATCAATAGTATGCTTTGACATGTTTGTCAAATGGTAAGTCATTTTCTGTCATCAGTTGTCACATCACCAAATTGATTGAACAAATGTAGATCTGATATTTAACTTAACGAGCATATATGCGTTTTATTTAGCATTCAACATAGTTCACAACTCTTTTCTTAGTCCTCTATATTTTTTTTATATCCGTGAACAATATGGATGGTGCAAACCAACAGAAGAGTGAATACACTCACTGACCAGTTGAAGTATGTGCAGTTGTGAATGATGACCAAGATTATTATTATAATAACTTGAGTATTTTTTGTATATTAGTTCAACCAAACGAAATATCGGGTATCAATAGCACACCCTTTTTTCATTGCAATATAATATGTATCTAAAGGACAACTACCAATGTTTTTAACGAAATTATATTTTCTTATTCCAGCAACCCTTGCACAATTAATTTCCTGTCGTAAAAAGCAATTGCTTTTGTCGATCACTTTCTTGAAATTACTCTACAAGTAATTGCTAAAAGATTATTGCCACTGATTTATGTTAGCTGACAGCTTTCCTTGTCACCACAGACTACACCATCTTTATTGCTCTTTTCGGAATGCCAACCATTTGCTTGCTTTTTATCGCTTTTTCTGCGTCCGCGGAATGTCTTCATTTTCATTTTCTTCCACATACCATACATCTCTTCTCGAATCTTATTTGTTTTACTTCTTTACCGGCTCGTGGGGATTATTCGTCACAGGAAGTATGCAGAATATGCGACTATCTTTGAATTATTGGGTATAGGTCGCAGTTGTAGGCAGTTGTTCAACGTTTCCAATGCAGTAGTCGGTAACTTGTTGTCTTTTACTTTTGCCTCCAATGGTACTACCAGTGATCAAGTTCACCTTTGAGCTTCAAATGTCGAACGACGTTATCATTATTCAAAAGGCTTTTGAATCTATCTATCAAGCTGTCAATAAGATTTTCCATAAAATTTTCAATAAGATTTTCCATTTCTTTGGCTTTCAAAGCATATACTTTTCTGGAAGCAGCAAACTTATTGAAATCCATCCAATACTTCTCAAGAAAAGCGCGTCTTCAAATATTCGCCGATTGTATCCAACAGAGGAATATATGTACACTGAGGCCTTGTAGTTTTCTTCGTCAACTTTCAGTTCTGCCGCCATTTTTATCGTGTCTGAATAAATGCATCGAAAACGTTCCTCAGCATTTTATCTTCGATTTCGGAACGTACAAGGGTATCTATCATATATGATGTCTTTGCCACATCGATCGATTCTTTCTGAAGAATCACTCTGAGTGAATCAGTTAGAGATAGAATAACACATAGGCAAAAAATGCCAAATATAATTTGAAATTTGCACACGGCTGCTATGGGTTGCTTTTTTTCTATGTTGGAAAACTTGGAGGATAAACCGCGAAGAATATATCAATCGGGCATATCACGGATGGAGCTGAATGCAGCATCTATTTCAAGTTCTCTATCAAGCCGCGTCACTTCAAATTTAGCACTTTTAATTACGGATCTGATTGGATGTATACTATTAAAATTTAATCTGCCTATTAATAACTTCTGTGGTACCTTAGCATTATTTATTATATTGAACAAGTAAGGAAGGGCTAAGTTCGGGTGTCACCGAACATTTTATACTCTCTCATGGTAAAGTGATAATCGAGATTTCATAATACGTCATTTACATATTTTTCAAATACCGTAATTATGTAAAGTTTTATTCCGCTATCATCATTGGTTCCTAATGTATATATGTATTATACAGAGAAGGCATCAGATGGAATTCAAAATAGCTTTATATTGGAAGAAGGCGTGGTTGTGAACCGATTTCACCCATATTTCGTACATGTCATCAGGGTGTTAAAGAAAATATTATATACCGAATTTCATTGAAATCGGTCTAGTAGTTCCTGAGATATGGTTTTGGTCCATAAGGGCGAGGCCACGCCCATTTTCAATTTTTAAAAGCCTGGGTGCAGCTTCCTTCTGCCACTTCTTCCGTAAAATTTAGTGTTTCTGACGTTTTTGTTAGTCGGTTAACGCACTTTTAGTGATTTTCAACATAACCGTTGTATGGGAGGTGGGTGTGGTTATTATCCGATTTCTTTCCATTTTTGAACTGTTTATGGAAATACCTGAAGAAAACGACTCTGTAGAGTTTGGTTGACATAACTATAGTAGTTTCCGAGATATGTACAAAAACCTTAGTAGGGGGCGGGGCCACGCCCACTTTTGCAAAAAAATTAGGTCCAAATATGCCCCTCCGTAATGCGATCCTTTGTGCCAAATTTCACTTTAATATTTTTATTTATGGCTTAGTTATGACACTTTATAGGTTTTCGGTTTCCGCCATTTTGTGGGCGTGGCAGTGGGCCGATTTTGCCCATCTTCGAACTTAACCTTCTTATGGAGCCAAGGAATACGTGTACCAAGTTTCATCATGATATCTCAATTTTTACTCAAGTTGCACGGACGGACGGACGGACAGACGGACAGACGGACGGACGGACAGACAGACATCCGGATTTCGACTCTACTCGTCGCCCTGATCACTTTGGTATATATAACCCTATATCTGACTCTTTTTGTTTTAGGACTTACAAACAACCGTTATGTGAACAAAACTATAATACTCTCCTTAGCAACATTGTTGGTGAGAGTATAAAAATCTGTTACTTTATGTGATTATAAGTAAGTCTATCAAAAACCTTAAGTTTCATACTCGCGATGCTATTATCAAAATTGGACAGGACGCTAGTACCGCCCATCTTTAAGTGAAATCCCATATATTTTGATCTGTTTGAACTATTTCAACCACATTCGGTACTTAACATTATCCTGATATTTCTGAAGTACACCGTAAAAATCGTATCACAACCCCCTAATTTCTTACACAAAATTATAAATTTTATCTGATTCTTCCAATTGACACC
The DNA here is from genome assembly GCF_016617805.1 of Bactrocera tryoni. Lineage (NCBI taxonomy): Eukaryota > Metazoa > Arthropoda > Insecta > Diptera > Tephritidae > Bactrocera > Bactrocera tryoni. The sequence continues at coordinate 40,434,694 of NC_052499.1, forward strand.
ATACAAATCCAAATTAATCCTATTACAAACTTTTTATAGAAAATATCCGTCAATCTTTGCGATAGATTATATAAATTCGGAGAGAATCCTTTTCTGATATTAGTACGGTTCCATGTAAAAAATAAGTTTAATCGGATCAATAATTCCCTTATCCCATATACCGGGTTTTCTAACCGGGATAATGTGACTTCTAAGTATTGTTTCAGCCATTAATAATATATATATTATGATCTGCAAGTTTGTTTCATTGTATTGTATTCAACAACGTCCTGTACTCGCTATTCGTCGAATTGTTGAAAATATCCAGCGAAAGTTTTCTTAAAGGTTATGTTCAAGTACCAATGAGACAAAAACCGCGTGAGGTAGTGAAAATATTGCCGCCGTCCGGCAAATTTCGTCGTGAATTTGCTGATTTTAGCTTGAAAAACTTGATAAAGATAAAGATTTTTTAAGAAAACCGTCTTCTTCGATGAGGTTCACTTTCATTTGAATTGTGCGGTAAATGAACCAAAAAAATTCACAAATTATTCATTAACAACCATTCCATTCACCTAAATTGACGGTTTGGTATGTTTTTGGGCTGGATGAATCATCGACACCCTCACTGTCAATGGAGAGCGGTATAAATCGATGGTAACCAACTTTTTATGACGCAATTGGAAGAAGTTGATTTTGACAAGATCTGGTTCCAGCAAGACGGAGCACGTAACACAGCATGTTCAATAACCGAATTATTGCGAAAAAAGTTTGGAGATTCGATTATTTCAAGAAAATGTGATATAGCACAATTAGACTACTTCTTGTGGGGATGTTTGAAGTCATTGGTCTTAAGCAATAAGCCAGACTCTAATCAAGCCATAGAAGTCATATAATATGTTCCTGTAAAAGAAGACGTGGAAGCTATTTGAATGATATTATATTCAGAACATAATTGTATCGATTGTACTTCACATAAAATAAATAAATTAAACAAAACACTTTTGAATTTCCATACCAATTAGTGTTAAAAACGTCGGATTACTCTTACTGTTGATTTTATATCGCATATATCGGTAAATACATACGAAGGTATTTTCCATAGCTTTTATCCCTGAAGTTGCAATAGTATAAAATGTTCGGATTAAGCCCTTACTTACTTACTTTTGCTTATTTTTTCATCAAATATCATGACCAACTATATCATCTCAATAGCTGTGAGTCCATTAGTGCACCTTTTCGCTATTAAATAGTTAAAAAGTATCATCGAAATAAATCTAAATATTCATCTATATAATTTTGAGCCGAATGTATAGGTATTTTTAATTCATGATTATTCAAATGTCTAAATTCAAATTTTACTATTTGCAATTTCGTTATATCTAAAGAGAAAGTTATTTGTTTGATCAGTTAATTGTTTATACCATAAATTAGCCATCTGCGTATTTTCTTGGCTTTTCTACTTTGAGTTCTGAGAATCTAAAAACTCATAAGATCTGTTTATATCAGATCGAAAACTTCACAATTCTTATAATTCCGATTTTGCACAAACTTAAAATACATAAATATACAAGCGTGCGCCGGTAGTAAGCATAAGGCGATTGAACATGAGAAAGCAAATATTATTCCATAGACATACATTTACATTTACTCGTACGTATTTCATTGCTGATTAATGAGAATATATTGAAGTGTCCATACTCATGAACGCTCAAATCGCACACACTCGGTGGAATTAAACAGGACGCCAACACAAGGCAAAATGTGTAAACCTATATACTTTCAAATGCAATCAGAGGGTACTGAGCAAAACAAGTTCTTGTCAATATCAATCAATGAAAGAATTTTATAAAAGTTGGGAAGAGTGGAGTTATGTTGGTTGGATGTAGTCGGCCTAATTAAACAATGATGCAACAAACCGTCGGTCACCAGAGCAATGGTAAATGATAAACATTTTTTTAGCAGAACAAGCTGGCAATCATGCAGTAACTATAAATGTGGCGTACCACAAGCATCAGATGTAATATGACACCAAAACGATACTTCATAAACATACATATTGTTACAATGAATACTTCGGTTGATTTTGAGAGCCTGATAACTTTTTTAAAACGCATAGTTTCAGTCTGTGGAATTATCGGTTTGAAATGCGATCTGTTCATGACATTTACTTTTTGAAGATAATTTCATTTAAATGTTGACCGCGGCTGCGTCTTAGGTGGTCCATTCGGAAAGTCCAATTTTGGGCAACTTTTTCGAGCATTTCGGCCGGAATAGCCCGAATTTCTTCGGAAATGTTGTCTTCCAAAGCTGGAATAGTTGCTGGCTTATTTCTGTAGACTTTAGACTTGACGTAGCCCCACAAAAAATAGTCTAAAGGCGTTAAATCGCATGATCTTGGTGGCCAACTTACCCATGCATCCCGATGAATGCAAGTTTGGTCCTCAAAATGGTTTGTACGCTGGTGGAATCATTGGACCCATATTTTTTCAAAGATGCTGCTGGACGCAACGTTACGGTGAATGGCGATCGCTATCGTTCGATGCTAACAAACTTTTTGTTGCCAAAAATGGAAGAACTGAACTTGGTTGACATGTGGTTTCAACAAGATGGCGCTACATGCCACACAGCTCGCGATTCTATGGCCATTTTGAGGGAAAACTTCGGAGAACAATTCATCTCAAGAAATGGACCCGTAAGTTGGCCACCAAGATCATGCGATTTAACGCCTTTAGACTATTTTTTGTGGGGCTACGTCAAGTCTAAAGTCTACAGAAATAAGCCAGCAACTATTCCAGCTTTGGAAGACAACATTTCCGAAGAAATTCGGGCTATTCCGGCCGAAATGCTCGAAAAAGTTGCCCAAAATTGGACTTTCCGAATGGACCACCTAAGACGCAGCCGCGGTCAACATTTAAATGAAATTATCTTCAAAAAGTAAATGTCATGAACCAATCTAACGTTTCAAATAAAGAACCGATGAGATTTTGCAAATTTTATGCGTTTTTTTTTTTTTAAAAAGTTATCAAGCTCTTAAAAAATCACCCGATATATACAAACGAAAACACTGAAGCTGTGATACTCTTCATCAATAAATAGGTTTCCATATAAGAATTTGATAATGGTTGCTCACTTTCTATGACAGTTATATGCTATATATGTCCGATCTGAACTAGTTTTTGGTGATTATATCGATGCCTTGGCTATTAATCCACGTCAAATTTAGTAAAGGTATCTTGTCAAACAAAAAATTTTCCCTACAAGAACTTAATTTTGATTGATAAGTTTATATGGAATCTATGAGATATGGTGGTCCAATATCGGTGGTTCAAAATTATGTGGAAAGAGAAGGATTTATACCGATATCTCAAGAACTGAGAGACTAGTTCGCGTATATACAGACGGACAAAAGTATATAGCTGAATCGACACAGCACACACGTCATTTATATACATACACGTATTATATAATTGTCTTAAATTCGCTTTTCCTATTATGTTTATATGTATGTGGCATATTTAAGATTAGTGGACTTTATGTGTTCTTATAGTCTAGTATTACATATTTCTCATCTTATATTATTTAATATTCTTAATGTAGTATAATACAAAACTTAATATGTTGCTGCAACCCGCCTAATGGGAACCCTTAATTACCAACGCACATGTTCCCTTTATATCCGAAATGTGTTTTTTATTAAAATCAATATAATTAACCACAGAGGTTAAATGTCCTATAATAATAATAATCGATAATCTTTGTATGAGTGGGGTGTAGTCTAGCACAAAGTCTTCACCGATTTCGTTAATATTCAGGCAAACATAGTTAACAAGAAGATAAAAATTCACCCTAACCAAGAATGGTAGAAAACAGCAACAACAAATTAAAGCAAAGCAGAGTATATCAATGTAAATCAGGTCCAATGAAAAGGCGACAACACAAAACCTAAATGGAAATTCATCATGAGACAAACGCCCACTTAATACACAGAAAGCCAAATGTTAAACAAATAAACAGGGACTCACGTATACTTACATATGTACATATATAGAAATTTCTACGGTAGTAAAATGTGACGACAATGAGTAATTTAGGAAGCATAGAGACCTGCAAGGAATTCGTGTACAGTGGTGGGGGGCGGTGAAGCCGAGTTGGATGTCATCACTGCTACCAAAAATACTCGCACTGCTTTTAGCGGCTTAGAGGTCGACCTACATGTTATTATTACCTTATCGGTATGACCTCGATAATTGATTGGTGCAATCAATCATTGCCAGTTGTATGGCATAAATAATTGTAGTATGATGATATTTAAAGTGGAATTAACAATACAAAATATAATATAACAAAAACGAATTAAAATTATTTTAGTTTCGACAATTATGATTGCTAATGCCTTTCACAGTTATTCTTCTGAACCTTGTTGTGTGTGTCTCCTCAAACTAAGCGAGATATAATATATGTATGTATATAGAGTTATATGTATATAAATAAATCCGTCCGTTCGTCTGTCTTTGTAAGCTGCAATCTGAATAAAAATTTGGTTATCGTAATGGCGCTTAGTAAACGTGGTCATTGGAAAACTGTAGGACGTGATGAACGTAATCCGACCGTTACCACGTCCACAAAGCGCAAATGAACGAAAAGCAATTGTTAAATGAGTTAAACCTCCCCCCACTCTATCCGGGAAAACTGGTGCAACCTAATCAAATAGCTCAATTCACCACAAGAGAACACTAACACATCTCACCACAGCTGTACATCAACCCACTCATCAAAAGGGATGGACAAAAGGGAAAGCGGACACAATTCGATCAACAGCATTTGTTTACACACTGTGCCGCGTCGACACCTTTCGCCTTTTACTTCGATCGGATGAATCCTGCGCGCTGCGTTTTGCATTTGACTCGACCGAGATCCTGCACGTCTTTTTTCTCATCTCATCTCCTTGCCGTGGAATTTCAATCGCACATTCGCACGTAGCGAGTGCATTTACATTTTTTATTTATTATTATCTACTGTCTAAATATAAAATATCAAAGTTACTCGTTTTTAAACTAAATTCATATACATTCAAACCAACAACATTATATTTTCTTGCCCTCGTTTAAACACCTATAAAGTGACTGAACTATGTATGTAAACACTAAATTAAGATATACAGGGTTTGTCAGGAAAGTAATAGCTCCTTCTGCGTCAATGCTGAGCTGCCAGCGCGATTTCCAAGCATTGAAGGCGTTACGGAAGGCATTTTTCGGAATAACCTAAGAGCCGAGGTGCATGCTGCTTTGATCCACTTTCATCGGCCTTTTCACGCAAAGAAACAAAATAGTCCGTGGGGCCACATCTGAGCTGTAGGGCGGCTGTGGAAGGCGGTGTGAGCCAAGGCGTTGTCGGGGTGCAACTTCCAATCGACTGCGATGTCTTGTCGCACCCGATTGACCCCTTGTTTAAATCCCTTGAGGACTTCCACGTAAAATTTGGCGCTGATGGTTTGTCCAGCAGGAACAAATTCATGGTGGATGATGCCTATGATGTCAAAAAGACAATGAGCATTTTCACTTTGGATTTGCACATTCATCTTCTCGGCTCTCCAAAAGCCTGGTGCCACTTTGCTAAAGCAACATCCCGGTAAGCCTGCTTGATCATATCAAACGTCTCTGTCGCAGATTTACGGAGTTTCACACAGAATTTAATCGCGTATCTCTGCTTTATCGAACGCTGCATTTTCGGCTGGCACCACTCACAGAAACACGGCGCGTGAAAACGTTTGTCCTGACTCTCTAGGTGCTCGGAGACAATTGACCAGCCGCTCGCACGATAAATCAATAACTAAATAAGCCAGAGACATTAAATTTTACACACAGATGGTATGAGGAGGTCATACATGAGCCTAAGAGTTAAAATGGAACAATGGGGTGGCTCCGTCCCCCTTTGTGTAAAGTAACATACCTCAGGAATTGCTCGATCGATTTGAACAAAACTGCAAAATATTCTTCTGAGATTCCTATTTGACCGAGCAAAATTGAATATCTGACTAGGTGGAACTCCTCGCCTATTTCACATAAAACGCCATTTCAAATTTAATTTAATTCTTTCATTTTTTAAGAGTTTGATAACTTGTTTTAAAAAAAACGCATAAAATTTGCAAAATCTCATCGGTTCTTTATTTGAAACGTTAGATTGGTTCATGACATTTACTTTTTGAAGATAATTTCATTTAAATGTTGACCGCGGCTGCGTCTTAGGTGGTCCATTCGGAAAGTCCACTCTTGGGCAACTTTTTCGAGCATTTCGGCCGGAATAGCCCGAATTTCTTCGGAAAATGTTGTCTTCCAAAGCTGAATAGTTGCTGGCTTATTTCGTAGACTTTAGACTTGACGTAGCCCCACAAAAAATAGTCTAAAGGCGTTAAATCGCATGATCTTGGTGGCCAACTTACGGGTCCATTTCTTGAGATGAATTGTTCTCCGAAGTTTTCCCTCAAAATGGCCATAGAATCGTGAGCCGTGTGGTATGTAGCGCCATCTTGTTGAAACCACATGTCAACCAAGTTCAGTTCTTCCATTTTTGGCAACAAAAGTTTGTTAGCATCGAACGATAGCGATCGCCATTCACCGTAACGTTGGTATTCCAACAACAAAGCATCTTTTCGTATCCGGAAAAATGGCGCTACATGCCTTTACAGCTCCATCACGCAGTAGCGATTCTATGGCCATTCGAAAACTACTATGATCTGTTGTAAGAAATGGACCCGTAATGTGGTGTGTGTGGGTGAATCTGCTAATAGCACTGCTAATGCTAAGTTAAACAGCGCAGCTGGCATCCATTTCCATTGGCCTCTGGGAATCCTTCCTTCAGGATCTCAATTATCCAGCACAACAAATGATAATGTGTTCCGGGCCACACTCTGATTGTCGCTATTATAGAATTTATTCGTATTTTCTGCATGGGTGCAATTTTAAAGAGAAGTTAAATAAAAAATTAATGCATAGTATGGCCAAGTGTACATTTATTGGGACTAATGATAATATTATGTGCCTAATCATCCCACTTAATAAAAAGTCCTACGACCAAACGGCACGACTTTTAGACGTCTACCTATCTTTACAATGTCGTTCCATCCTTGTTAGCCTGACGTCACGGTGACATAAGCGAACTGGAGGAATGTAACTTCTCGCTTAAAGTACCGGATATTTCTTTTAATCATCGCAATGGTAATTCTATAGAAGTACGCTACACATGCTTCTCTCAGATTTAGTAAAACGCATAAAACAATGTTCAATATATTTTTAAATGCAAATTTCTTTGATCACCACAAATATACATAATGCACTGATGTGAAGGGGAGGAGAATGCGATACCTTGGTTAAAGGAAACAGAAATGGTAACTGAATAGCAATAATTCTAAGTTATGCAAATTAAATTGTATCTATTGCCTATTTTGTCATTCATGCAACATCTGTCGCCAATTCACTTTTCAATGCTAGTAAAGAATTGTCAATAGTGGAATTATGAAGATTTTTAACACAATTCTAATGTACCTTAAGATTTTTAATACAATTCTAATTAGATGTTACTACTATTAAAGTGGTTAGTTAAATTTAATATGAAACCGAGTTAAAGCTTAACATAAACTGCAAGACATGCTGAAGTGAAGTGTAGGCAAAGCACATTTCTTTTTGAAAACACCACTCGCATTGTGCATGAAGCTAATCATGTATGTATATTAGAGTGATTCAAAAAAAAATTTTTTTTTTTTCGTTTGGTACTCGGAAAAATAGGTTGTTAGACCCCTCTAAGAAAGCCTCTCCAAACATGAGTTTTTAATTGTAACGAGAAGGTCCTCCTACATACAGTTTTCTATTTTTTCTTATTATCAGATAGAAAAATTTATATCTCGCTTCCAACTCCCTTAAAAAATATATTGTTCCTTAGATTTTGTAGGAAATTGAATGCTCTACAAAAAAGGCCTCTTATGATTTTTTCGTAAACCCAAACGTTTAAAAGATATTAACAGTTAAAGTTTGATTATTTTTGGGAAAATTTTTTATTTTTTATGAATTTTATAACTCAATGAAAAAAAATTATTATGAATGATGAAACTTATAGGCTTTCTTAGAGGTGTCTAGGAACCTATTTTTCAGAGTACCAAACAAAAACAAAATTTTTTTTTTATCCACCTTAATATGCTTTGATGTTTGACGATGAATATCTCGTAAACGCTTAACTTAATCGAAAAATCATTTGAGACCATTTTTATAGAGCAGTAAATTTCCTACAAAACTATGAGTTCATCATTCATAATAATTTTTTTCACAGCGATGCCATAAAGACCTCTGATCTGTGGGAATTTAAAGATAAAAAAATCAGGATTGTAGTGTATTTTCAATGTAAAATTTTACATGCCTCGGTCCAGTTCTTAGTGTTAATATTTAGGGCTAAAATTTTCAGGGAATTTTTTTTTTTTGGTATTTCCAAGGAAATTTCGTGACGGGATTGAAAAAAATTAATAGTTCAAAAAAAACACCCTAATGTAGATAAAAAGGGGGAAAGTATGTATATGTAGTTAAAATTAATTTCGAAAATTCATAGTAATTGAGTATTGTAATACATTTGGAATAGATACATTTGGTAATATAAAAATGGTAAATATTTTACATAATAAAAAAAAAATTTATAATTTATTCCATTATTATCTAATTTACTTTTATTAATATATTTCTTTAAAATATTTGATTTTAGACTTATAAAGTCACTTGATGCAGCAGGCGCCGAAATGATTTGCGTAACATTGTTTTGTTTGAATTATTCAATTAATTCAAATATTATGACAGAAAATTGCAAAAACAGAAAAAAAACAACAAACACATGTGGGAGCTGTAGCTCATGAAAAATTTGCAATAGCTCTGCCGTGCTGCCGCTCTAAATTTTGCTACTCGCTACGCCAGAGCATAGCGCAGAATTTAATTTTTGCTCCTGCTCCAGCTATATGTTTTTACCTAAAAAACTCGGAGCAGAGTAGAGCACATACTTTTACATTGTTATGCTAAGGCTATGCTCTGGCTCCTTGGCGAAGTGGAGAGCGGTAGCGATAGCATAGCAATAATTTTAGAAATTTTGCTGCTATGGAGTAGTAAATGAGAACCCTGGTTACAACACTTTTATTTCACTTTAATGGCGTTTTTGTGGCCTGGCAATAATCTGATTCCGCCTATCTGTTGTGCCAATTTCTCTTGGGTGCTATGGAACATATGTATGTGCACAATGTTTCATCAAGATATCTCAACTTTTACTTAAGTTATCGCTTGCTCGGATACGCCATAGCAATCTGGGTTAGTTTTAGGTGGTACAAACAACCGTTAGTTAAACAAAACTATAATATTCTTTACCAACATTTTTTGCAATGAGTATAAAAAGAACCCTCTAATGAATTATAAAACAAGTAAGGAAGGGCTAAGTTCGGGTGTCACCGAACATTTTCTACTCTCGCATGATAAAGTGATAATAGTTTACATATTTTTTATTTTGCTGTAAAATTAATTAGATTAGTAGTTCCTGAGATATGGTTTTGGTCCATAAGTGGGCGACGCCACGCCCATTTTCAATTTTTAAAAAAAGCCTGGGTGCAGCTTCCTTCTGCCATTTCTTCCGTAAAATTTAGTGTTTCTGACGTTTTTTGTTAGTCGGTTAACGCACTTTTAGTGATTTTCAACATAACCTTTGTATGGGAGGTGGGCGTGGTTATTATTCGATTTCTTCCATTTTCGAACTGTATATGGAAATGCCTGAAGGAAACGACTCTGTAGGATTTTGGTTGACATAGCTATAGTAGTTTCCGAGATATGTACAAAAAACTTAGTAGGGGGCGGGGCCACACCCACTTTTCCAAAAAAATTACGTCCAAATATGCCCCTTTCTAATGCGATCCTTTGTGCCAAATTTCACTTTAATATCTTTATTTATGGCTTAGTTATGACACTTTATAGGTTTTCGGTTTTCGCCATTTTGTGGGCGTGGCAGTGGGCCAATTTTGCCCATCTTCGAGTGTACCAAGTTTCATTATGATATCTCAATTTTTACTCAAATTACAGCTTGCACGAACGGACGGACAGACAGACATCTGGATTTCAACTCTACTCGTCACCCTGATCACTTTGGTATATATAACCCTATATCTGACTCTTTTAGTTTTAGGACTTACAAACAACCGTTATGTGAACAAAACTATAATATTCTCCTTAGCACCTTTGTTGCGAGAGTATAAAAAGG
>NC_052499.1:40445039-40484931 GCF_016617805.1 Bactrocera tryoni
CAAAATGGTACCCATTCTGATGAGTGATGTTTTTATTAAAAGTTGATAAAACTTTTAAATTTCTTTTGATCATGAAAGCCCCCGGCCAATAGGATGTGGTTCAGGTATACTCATACATTTCCTGTCATGTAACAATTTCTGACCATATTAAGACCTCGATCATTTACACATATTCTCGAAGACCAATCAAAGCATTATCTGAAAAATTGTATATATATAGTATTATTTTCAATACGTACATCTTGATATTTTTGCTTTTGGTTCCTGATTTAATTTTTCTTTATCCCAACGAATTACTTCCTTCGTGCTTTCTATAGACGTCGCACTTATTAAAATGTTAAAATCTGAAATTAAAAAATGAGCTGTGGGATGAAAGAAAAACATCTCGCTAAGACAAACTAAAGTTTGCAGTTTTCCCATAATAACCAAGTTCCCTAGAGTTAAAATACTTGCTACAAAAGTAGATATAAGCTCATCCGGTACAATTTAATTTAAATATTGACTTTTAAACTAGATGCATAGACCGAAAGTTTCAGATTAAGCCACTGGATTGAGTGCAGATATTTTTAAGTAAACCTAGTATTTAAAATACTTGTGAATACATTTTGAAACTTTGGAGTCTTGGTTCTCTGGTATACCGTTTCCAATGATACAAATTCAATACCTAAAAAAAATGCATGGAAAGTAGATTCCTTGGTTAAAGCGAATCAAAAATGTACTGAATAAATAAACATAAATATGTTGAGTAAAACAGGGCGTTTGAGTAATATTGAATAAGCCGAATGTATTGCCATTACTGTAAATATGAATGTGGAGGATGAAAATTTTTCTTTAACTAAAATATTAAAAAAATAGTATGAATATGTATAGGTAGGTAGGAGTGCAGCCCTATCGGGCTCAATTAGCACTTGATGTGATGAATATGTATACAGTACATATAGTAGCTCTCTGAAAATTATTTGAATATCCCGAAAACTGATTATTCGGATATCCGGGTCTTAACCTTTCGTATGAATACTAACAGATTAATTTAGTCATTCGACTACGATTATTCCAATAGTTGCTGCGAGTATTTGAATAAATGAAAATTATCTGAAATCCAAGCAGCCTTTGATTTTTATTTATTTTAAATTTGTTAAAATGCCTATTGTGCGCGTAAATAAAGTTTCCATTAACTTATATACGTTGACGTTTTTTTACAAAATGAGCGGTTAATCGAATAGTCGTCGACTTACGACTCCGGATACTGTTAACCGAATATTATTATTCGAATCCTGTCCGGTTAATCGATTAGTCGAATACTAAGAGCTCTAATATATAGAAACCGAAAACTGTGGAATATTTTGATGAAACTGGTAACAACATATTTTTTGTTAGAATATTCTCAATTTTCAATCATCGTACATAACTTTCCTTACACGGTAGAGCTTATACATTTTTATAATTTTTACTCGTAAGGAACGGATGGAATTTTCGAAAAATTGGTACTTCAAGAGAGGAATGTTTTACAAATACAGTATAGAGTCAAAAATTTATAAACAGAGCATATTTTTTTAATTTGGATATCTGAGAAAAATCTCATGTTTGCATTGAGATTGCTCTTTTATGAATTGGAATACTTTTTTTGGATCTCTAACAAGCTATGTATATTTCTTCACTATGCTTATTTTATGTTAACATTTATCTTCCACAAGCACACTTTGAATCACATATACATTGGCCTTGTAATACATTTTCTCACTTAAGCACCTGGAGAATATAATTTTCAAAATACTTTCACATCACTTCAAGTCAAATAGCTTGAGAAAGAATTGAACACCGAAATGTATACAAAGAAGCTGTGTCCAAATTCAAACAAGCAAAATTCCCTTTGGAAAACGCAAAAGTCCATGAAGCCACCAACTGACTCCAACATGGTAATACGAGACTTGGATGAAAATTGGGCTCGAAGTGACGAGGAAAAGGCTAATTGCTTTGCAAATCACCTAGAAAAGGTAGTTCAACCCAATTTGCGAAAGAACAACTTTAGTCTGTCAATCTCACCCAACACAGCTAAAGAGTCGCTCGCCTCTCTTAAGACTTCACCTTCTGAAATTATTGGTATCATCAAAGAACTTAATCCAAAAAAGGCGCCGGAACATGATAATATTTCCCCAAAAATGCTAATCGAGTTACCAATTATTGCTGTAGAGGTGCTCTCTTTGCTCTTCAATGCAATTCTTAGTTTCGGACACTATCCAATTTCATGGAAAAAGTCGCAGATTATCTTGATAGAATAATGCAATGCATCAATTCGGATTTCGTGCGAAACATGGCACAATAGAGCAAGTAAATAGAATTACTAACGAGATAAGGAAAGCATTTGAGCACAGGAAGTACTGCTCACCAATATTTCTAGATGTAGCTCAAGCATTTGATAAGGTGTGGCACGAAGGTCTTTTATATAAGATTAAAAAAATTTTACCTTTAGAATTGTATAAACCTTGGAGTCTTACTTAAAAAATAGAAAATTTATGGTAAAAGTGGGAGATTTCATATCTGATGAACGACAGATAAGGGCTGGTGTACCCCAGGGCAGTGTGTTAGGCCCAACACTATACATCATACATACAGCAGATCTTCCAATAATATATTAACTTCAACTTTTGCGGGTGACACAGCTATAGTGAGCCGTAAACAAATGCCACTTTTAGAATCACGAATATTATCGAATCATTTAAGTTCTGTCGAAGAGTGGCTAGCGACCTGGCGTATAAACATGAATGAACAGAAGCGGAATCATATTACATTTTCGCTAAGACCAAAGATGTGCCCGGCAGTAAAAATGAACAATATTTTATTACCCCAGTCGAACGAAATAACATATCATGGTATTCACCTAAATAGAAGGCTCACGTGGAGAAAACACATCTCTAGTAAAATAACATGTATGAAGATTAGAGCTGCATATTTAAATTGGCTTTTAAATGAAAATTCTAAACTAAGCCTAGACAACAAAGTGCTTTTATATAATGCGGTCATAAAGCCGATTTGAATGTATGGCATTCAACTGTGGGGTACGACCTGTGCCACTAATATTGATATACACGTCAGCAGTTCTAAAATCTCAATAAAGCTTCGCTTTGTGGCAATATGGTGACTGTTATTTATAACTTTACGCTTTTCGACAGGAATTTATTATGCAATTTCTTAATAAATTCGAGAACAAAAGAAGACGACGCAGCAGAAATTGCCAAAGTATTCAGACTTGAATGCAGAAATTCACTGTCGAAACCAAAAGTATGTCTCAGACCGTAGTTAAATAATGTAGCAAGATTATTTGATAACCTTTAAAGTTAGAGTCTAGCGAGCGTTTTACCAAGCGACAGATCTATTTGTATGGATGTGCACAAGAAAAGCCCGTCTCAATGCCACAGCAATCTAAACCACAAAACGCTTAAGATAAGCTAAAGCAGATGAAGTACTGTGGGCAATCAAATTCAGAGTACAGAGAGATAGAAGGGTGGACGAGACATAGGCATTGAATGGCATTCAAGGAGGAGAGCAAGCTTAAGGATTTAGTAACAATTCCCATAAAAACGCTATTTTCAGCAGTCTGCGCAACACTTTTTGTTGTTACACCCAATGAAAATCAGTTGTTGCACGAGTCTGCATAGTCAACAGATCACTGTGCATAAATACATATGCCAAATTAATTTCTATATATGTAGGTCACGAAGTTGGTTTAAATGACACTCTTTAGTGCCACTGAGAGTGATGCTCGTCCGCCTGTCTTCCAGCATTGGGTGTTACTCCACATTTTGTGAAAACACTAATCTTAAGTTTCTACATATGTGTATTTAGTATCGCAAATTTTTAATTAGAGTTTATATGATATTTTGTGCCTTAAATTGAAAAACTATTACCTCCACACGTGACTCGTTCCTAAATATCTGCGTATCATTTTACAGTTTGGGTCTATTACTTCAAATACCAAAATTGACACAGTGATAATTCTAAGACCGAAATTTTCCCTTCACATATTTAATTTTCCTTACAAAATCTTCATATTGGTCCATCAGATTATATGATATACATATATGTATATGTAGTCTGATCTGAACAATTCCTTCGGATATGTATTGTTGTAATGTTGACTCGTTCAAAAAAATTTTCCGTAGAAGTCCTTGATTTCGATTATTTGAGCTGTTTGTAATGCAGCCATATGTTATAGTAGTCCGATATCGGCGGTCTTGAATAAGAACCTTTTTGTGAAGAAAATGAAGTGTACAAAATTTCTGATCGACATCTACATTTTATCTTTAGCCTAAAAACTTGTTTCACCCAAAACGAGTAAGGAAAGGCCATGTTAGGATGTAACTAAACTTTTTAAACTTTCGCGAGGTAAAGAAATGTATGGAATTTTCGTTGATATTTTAATTAAAAATAAGAAGTATTGTATCAATTATTTACAATCATAAGAAAAAAAATTAACTGTTTAGGATATAGAAAGACATTTTTTCTCGATTTTCATTAATATGACTTCATAGTAATTGATAGATACTCCTAAATTTAACCCCTTCACGCATCGGCCATTTGCTTTTGCTCGATTTAAATTTGTTCAACTCCACTCGGTTTTGAAATTCTCGTAGCTCGTCTCCCTTACAGTCTAGACGCTTTAACTACTTTTGTTCGAGAAAGAAGTGTATTCGCTGCTAAAGTTTCTTGTAAGCTTTTTTGTATATTTGGCTAGCTATAAGTTGCACTTACATATGTAATTGGTAGTTTAGTTCATTACTGTTGTTTGTTGCAAGAACAATTGCTGCCTGCTTGCAAAACTGCTGCTCGTTGTCAGAAATATTTGCAGCCGCTGGCATAAGTATGTAAACTATAGCGTCAGCTGGCACTAAGTATTTAGTTTAAACCAGATTTTTAAGTTACCGGCTTGATTTTATTCGTTGTGGCTACTGGCAAGAAGTTCTGGCGGTGACTTCTATGAAGTTCGCGAAAGAAATTAAAAACAAATACAGTGAAATTCCTCACCCACACACGTGTGTTTAAAATCTATTCTTGGAGTCAGAAACTGTAACCCAGAACTATATTTCTGCTGAATTAAGAAATGTGAGCCAATATTTGCCAGCTGTGAATGAATGACACCGTTTCGAATATGCCACTAGCGGGAATTGTGATGCTTACTAAAATCAAAATATTAACCTGTTCAAATTACTTGAACAATAATATACAGTCCACTATCAGTTGAAATGCAAATAAAAGAAAACTATGTGATAAGAATTCAATACAGAAAAACAACCCTTATGCTGGTTATTGTATTCTTCATCATAAATCTTTAAGTGCCTTAGTCACACACACACATACATACTTATATAAACAAACAAATAGAAATGCAATAGATGCACATTAGCAAATGTAAACAAATGCATTTGCTGATAAAATAATGCGTGTACTTTTAGATAAGACCAAAGCACTTATTATGTGTTATGTGTTGGTCTGATAATTAATTTAAAACAAGTAAGGAAGGGCTAAGTTCGGGTGTCACCGAACATTTTATACTCTCGCATGATAAAGTGATAATCGAGATTTCATTATACGTCATTTACATATTTTTCAAATACCGTATTTTTGTAAAGTTTTATTCCGCTATCATCATTGGTTCCTAATGTTTATACCCGTATTATACAGAAAAGGCATCAGATGGAATTCCAAATAGCGTTATATTGGAAGAAGGCGTGGTTGTGAACCGATTTCACCCATATTTTGTACATGCCATCAGGGTATTAAGAAAATATTATAGACCGAATTTCATTGAAATCAGTCTAGTAGTTCCTGAGATATGGTTTTTGGTCCATAAGTGGGCGGCGCCACGCCCTGGGTGCAGCTACCTTCTGTCATTTCTTCCGTAAAATTTAGTGTTTCTGACGTTTTTTGTTAGTCGGTTAACGCACTTTTAGTGATTTTCAACATAACCTTTGTATGGGAGGTGGGCGTGGTTATAATCCGATTTCTTCCATTTTTGAATTGTATATGGAAATGCCTGAAGGAAACGACTCTATAGAGTCTGGTTGACATAGCTATAGTAGTTTCCGAGATATGTACAAAAAACTTAGTAGATGGCGGGGCCACGCCCACTTTCCCAAAAAAATTGCGTCCAAATATGCCCCTCCCTAATGCGATCCTTTGTGCCAAATTTCACTTTAATATCTTTATTTATGGCTTAGTTATGACACTTTATAGGTTTTCGTTTTCCGCCAGTTTGTGGGCGTGGCAGTGGGCCGATTTTGCCTATCTTCGAACTTAACCTTCTTATGGAGCCAAGGAATACGTGTACCAAGTTTCATCATGATATCTCAATTTTTACTCAAGTTACAGCTTGCACGGACGGACGGACGGACAGACGGACGGACGGACAGACAGACATCCGGATTTCGACTCTACTCGTCACCCTGATCACTTTGGTATATATAACCCTATATCTGACTCTTTTAGTTTTAGGACTTACAAACAACTGTTATGTGAACAAAACTATAATACTCTCCTTAGCAACATTGTTGCGAGAGTATAAAAAATTATTGAACCAATCGTTACCATTTTTTAAAATCTTTCAAAATAGGCTCCTTCTGCGTCGATGCAGCACTGCCAGCGCGTTTTCCAAGCATTTAAAGCGTCACGGAAGACATTCTTCGAAATAGCTTTGAGAGCCGAGGTGCATGCTGCTTGGATCCCCTTTCATCGGCCTTTTCAGGCAATGAAACAAAATAAGTCCGTGGGGGCCACATCTGAGCAGTAGGGCGGCTGCGAAAGCGTTGTGATGCCGGCCCTGGTTAGGTAGCTGTTCACAATATATACATAGGAAGGCGGTGTGAGCCGCAACGTTGTCGTGGTACAACTTTCAATCGGCTGCGATGTCTTGTCGTACCCGATTTATCGACTTTAATCGCGTAACTCTGCTCTAACGAACGCTGAATTTTCGGCTTGCACCACTCACAGAAACACGTCGCGCGAAAATGTTTGTCTTGACTCTCCAGGTGCTCGGAGACAACTAACCAGCCACTCGCACGATAAATCAATAACTAAATAAGCCAGAGACATTAAATTTTACACACAGGATTATATGAGGAGATCTTACAGAACCCTGAGTCAAAATTGAACAATGAGACTCCGTCCTCCATTGGGTAAAATAACATACCTCAGGAATTGCTCGATCGATTTGAGCAAAACTGCAAATATTGTTCTTAGATTCCTATGTTATAGCGCCCATACACGAGCATACAAGTGCGTTCGATCGGTATGAATTCGTTTGCCCATACACGACACACAAATCCATTTTGCGTTCGTTCTTCACAGAGTTAACATGTACGAGAGGCAAGCGGAACATTTCTTGGAATTTATTTCTAATGTAGCATTTTTATCTATTTCATTGTATTTCGTTAATAAGTTATTCCAACTTTTATTTTTCTTACACTATGTACATATGTATGAGCGCTTAGGCAAAAGCGAAAACTTTGAAGCGTGATTTCTCGGTTTTTCATTTTACGATTATTCTTAATTGGCGGGCAGGATAGAAAAAAAACTAAACGTCGTATGGAATTAGGGCAAAGTTTATTATCATTGACATAAAATTATCTTATATTTAAACTAAAAAAATATTAAGAAAGTCAAGTTTAACATATTTTTAAACAGCATAAAGTAAAATTCTTTTGATCAAAAGCTACTATTTATTCAATTTTAATAAAATTTTAAATTTTATACTTTTTTTTGGAATTTCATAGGGTTTAACTAGAAGATAAATTAATAAAAAATATGAATCTCTTTGGAATTTTTTGTTTCCGATAGAAATTGCGACCTTGCATCCTGCCCGCCGTCCGAAAAATGTACATGCGAGATGCATCGGGTAATTGCTTCCCAAAGGCAGAATATCAAAGATTTCTGTATCCAAAAAATTAGTGAAAGATGTTCAAATATATAACTATAAAGCCTAGAAATTTCGCTTGAATCTAATTATTTCTTTTCCCCCTCCCAAAAATCCTCAAAAAAATCCGATTTTTTGAAGCCTGAAAGCAGGCTTCTCCTCTTAACACTTGCCATTGTTCATGATCTTCACTGTCGGCGACACGAGAGAAATGAGATTTTGTGCGCCGACAACGCCATACACGATAAAACATGTTCGCGCACCGATCGTAAAAAATCAAACATTTTCGCGAACATGGATCGGTACGCGAACAAGCCCATACACGATAAACCGCAAGCGCACACATACCGATCGAACGCACTTGTGTGCTCGTGTATGGGCGCTTTTACAGAGCAAAATTGGACAAAATCTGACTAGAACCTCGCCTATTTCACATAAAACACCAAATTATATTTTATTTGATCCTTTCACTTTACAGCACACAAATCAAAAAGCTTTAATTATAACTAAATAAAACTTTGCACGAATTGTGCTTTTGAAGTTTGTCATCATACAAATATAAATTGTCCAAATCGAACAAAAACTTTTAAAGCCCTACGCTCTGCATATGTGGACCACAGTGTATACAGTTGACTGTTTACCGAAAATACCGATCAATATGTTAGATATATAATTGAAATTTGGAGAGGATCTTTTTCCGATAATATTAAGTCTGTGCGTTAAAAATGGGTTGAATTGGGTCAATGTTTCGTTTAGTACCCATATACCTAATATAAGGATTTTCGAACATTTGGGCGACTTTATATCGTATCGGCTAATTTGCGAGTTGTCTTAATTTAAAGAAATTTTTACTAATAACACAGCATCTTTGTACTTAGAATGAATAAAACCGATTGAAAACGTTCCCGAGACCCCATATAACTAACAAGCCTTATGTGCCTGAAAGTATTACCCCGGGTTTAATCTTTGCATGTTGAAAGAGTATGAAATGTTCTGTTACCCATAAACTTAGCTCTTCCTTGTTTACTTGTTTAATATAAAGTTTTTCCAGCACCTGAACGAATTTCATAAGTTAATTTAAGCAAGTTGCGGTAGTAAAAATGTGCAGTTACTCTTGAACGTACTTCTTTTATTCTCAATTTGTATACCAAAAATACGAAAGCATTATGTAATCTGGAAAGCCAAGATTCTTTCAATATTTGTTCATTTTGTTTGAGAGCCTATGCCCTTAATCGATTTCTCCGATTTCGTAACAATTTCCAGTCATTCCTCCTAAGTAATAAAGCAATTTTTTCTTTTCAACGAACGCCTCTGAGATCAACTAGATTAAACGTGGTGTGAAACCGATTTATGGTCGCAGGAACAACCGACTCTGCTGGGCAACTACGTCGACAGAAAATTGGAAGCAGCGCGAGCTTAACCTTTAATTTGGTAATAAATTCGCAAGATTTGTAAGCGTTGTTGTCACATAAAAGTATACCTGTAGTAAAGCAATTAGATGCTTCATTATCCCGTACCAATCCTTTCACCAGCTGCGATAGTACTTCTCTTCTTAGGCATATAACTTGACCACAGCGAAAACAATAAATTTTTTATCAGCCATTATACGTGTTCTATTCTTACCTTCGCAGCTTTCCATCTATAGATTATAACCCGGTATTCTCAGTCCGAAAATATGTCCTTTATTAACCCATTGCTCCTGGAGGAGCTCAACGTCAGGCTGTTCTGCCGGCTGCGGTTAATTAGGGCCAGAGTAGATTATTTGCTTATTTGCTGTAGTAGAGATTAATTTGAAGAATGAGGATTTTATCTGCCACTCGAAGAGTTCATAAGATCTTCAATGACCTCACATTCCGTTTCCGATGCCAAGTGGTCTACTGCATCGGCATCCGACTTGTAGGACAGATTTTCACCTTTGTGAACCCGAATGCAAAGACCCTTAGTTAATTTCTCCGGCACTTTTTGTCAGAGGTTCTACGAATTCTTTTGTTAACAATAAAAGAATCTGATTAGGGTCTTTGAAGGCCTTTACGAATCTCCACCACGCAGTTGATAGATGCGAGTTGCAGGCTCCAATAACCTGCGTTATATCATCCGACTGCTATTTTGTAGCCGGATTACATACCCCTGTCCTTTTTCAGATCCCATCGACCGCTACTCCCCAATATTGGCCTTTGAGGTGTTGTACTTCATACATGGACTGATGGTTCACCATCGCAAGCTATCATCTTCACTTAGCCCTGGTACTACCCAGCATCTTTTAATGATGTGGTGGATTGCTAATTGCACTTCCAGTGCTAAATTAAACAGCGCAGCTGGCACCCATATACATTGGGTTCTGGGAATCCTTCCTTCAGGATGTCCCTTATCCAGCACAACAATGATAATGCGGTTCCGGGCCACACTTGACTACCGCTATTGTTGTAGTTCCCTATTCGTACTTTCTCGGCATGGGTGCAATTTAAAGAGAAGTTAAAATAAAATAATGCCATAGTACTATGGCCATGTGTACATTCATCGGGACTAATAATAATATTCTATACCAAATTATTCCCTTAATAAAAGACTGACGACCAAACGACATGTCTACCTATGTATCTTTGCAATGCCTGTTACATCTATACTAGCCTGACGTCACGGTGACATAAGCGAACTGGAGGAATGTAACTTCTCGCCCAAAGTACCGGATATTTCTTTTAATCATCGCAATGGTAATTCTATAGAAGTACGCTACACATGCTTCTGTCAGATTTAGTAGAACTCATAAAAATATATTTTATGAACTCATGTTCAATATATTTTTAAATTCAAATTGCTTGATAACCAAATATATATAATGCAGTGATGTGAAGGAGGAGAATGCGATACCTTGGTAAAAGAAAACAGAAATGGCAACTGAATAGCAATAATTCTAAGTTATTCAAATTAAATTGTATTATTGCCTATTTTGTCATTCATGCAACATCTGCCTTAAGCGAAGTAGATGTTGCTATTATTAAAGTGGTTAGTTAAATTTAATGTCAAACCGAGTTAAAGCTTAACATAAATCAAGACATGCTGAAGTGAAGTGTAATGCAAACACATTTAATCATGTATATGTTACTACTTCTGCTCCTTAAAATTAGTTTACGTGCACTATAGAGTCCGCCGTAGATTCTAGTGAAGTCAAAGAAGAATATGGTTTTGGTATTAAAACTGTTGTAAATATATTTAATAGAAACAAAGTACCACAGCCAATGTTTAAAATTGAATTGTTGCCGAACTCTAATCAACTTAAAAAAAATGAAACACATCCAATATATACTATACATACTTGTAATTTGAAATATTTGCTGCATAGCAGAGTAACTGTTGAAGAACCACATAAAAGAAATGGTCCGGTACAATGTACTAACTGCCAAGAATGTGGGCATACTAAACCATGTTGCACTCTACGCAGTGTTTGTGTGGTATGTGGAGATTTGCATCTCACTTCAAAATGCACCCTTAGGGAAGACGAATTAAATAAAATATGCAGCAATTGTATATAAAGATTTGAAATTGAAGTTGTCACAGGGCAATCAAGAACGTCGTAACCAAATGTTACAAAGACTCCGTAACGAAATTATAGCAACCTCAGAGAAAAGTTCAAATCCTATTACTTCTATCAATAATAATATGCAAGGAAGCTATGCAAATGTGGTGAAAGGCAACACCGTGCAAAAGCAACTGCCGCAAAATCCTCCAAATGGAGGTATTTAAACTACGATTATAAATCTTACACAGTGTATGGCACAGTTTATGTCTAGCATGCAAAACATGATCCAAGATTTAATAAAATCACAAAATCAAATGCCGCAAAATTTATTAGGTAAAAGATGAACTTACTAAATATTGTATATGGAATGCTAACCGTGTTAACCAACATAATTTAGAGATTATCAGATTTCTGTCTGAAAATAATATAGATGTAATGCTTATATCAGAAACTCATCTAACAAATAAAAATAATTTCGTTACAAATCATCCGGATGGAAAAGCGCATAATGGCACGGCAGTGTTGATTAGAAATCGTTTAAACCACTATGCTCTAGAATCTCATGCAACACCATAGTCACAAGCTACAACAATATCACTAAAAAATCGGGGTTTTGACTTAAACCTTATGCCTATATACTGTCCACCTCGTTTTAAAATTACAGATAGCGAATTTAAAGACTTTTTTGGAACACTAGGTCAGAGATTTCTAGCAGGTGGAGATTATAACGCAAAACACACGTATTGAGGCTCACGTCTTATTAATCCGAAAGGACAAGAGCTGTACTACACTATTATGAATAAGCAAAATAAGCTGGATATAATATCTCCTGGTAAGCCCACATATTGACCCATTGATAGAAAAAAAATACCAGACCTAATACATTTTGATGTCATCAAAAATATAGATAGATCGCTTACGACATCTGATACACGTACAGACTTATTATCTGATCATTCTCCTGTACTAATAAAGCTATACGAAAGCCAAAAGTTTTTCTACCATCATATAAAACTAACTGGTTGAGGTACAGAAAATATATCAGCAGTCACATTATTACTGATTGCAGACTACTATATACAAGAAGACATTGATGAAAGTATAAGTGAATTTAACGATGTAATAACTAATGCAGCTGTATTGGCAACACAAAAAAAGGCAGAACACAACACTGAAAATTATATAAAGAAACTGTGTCCAAATTCTAGCAAGTAAAACTCTCTTTGGAAACCCCAAAAGTCTTTCAAGCCACCAGTAGATTCCAGCATGTCTCTAAAATGGTTGAATGATAATTGGGCACGTAGTGATAAGGATACTGCAAATTGCTTTGCAAATCACCTAGAAGACCTGGAGAAGACGTAACACAGCTGTCTTCCTATAGACCAATAAGTCTCTTACACTGTATTTCTAAATATTTGAAAAAGTGTTAGGATGATTCCTTTCCTCCACGAAAATAATTTAACACCAACGCACCAATTCGGATTTCGTGCTAAACATGGCACTGTAGAGCAAGTAAATAGAATTACCAACGAAATCAGGAAAGCATTCGAGTGCAGAGAGTACTGTTCAGCTATTCTAGATGTAACTCAGACGTTCGATAAGATATGGCATAAAGGCCTTTTATGGAAAAACAAAAACGTATTACCTTACGAATTACATAAATGTTTGGAGTCATATTTAAGAAACCGGAAATTTAGTGTTAAATTAACTATTTTCATATCAGAAGAATGAGTAATAAGGGCTGGTGTACCGCAGGGTAGTGAGCTAGGCAAAACTCTGTCCATAATATATACAGCAGACATTTTGTAGTACTAGATTCCAGCATAAGAAAATTCATCAAGCCACCTGGCTGTCTTCGGTTCGAAAAACCACCAACCCGATCGATCATGTTGTGATAGACGGAAGATACTTCTCCAGCGTTTTAGATGTGCGTGCGCTCCGAGGTCCGAACATCGACTCGGACTCCCGCCTCTGTTCAGAAAAAAACGCACGTCAACAAACACAAGGAAGGTTCGACGTCGAGTAGCTGCAATTGCAACAGATAGTCAAACGATTTTCTCATCGAATTGCATTCCTGCTCTTTGAGAGCACTCGTCAACAACTCGGTATAAGGGAACTGTGGCCGAAACCATTGGTTTTCGGAAAATGCAAAAGAACAGCTGGTACGACGAGGAGTGCCGTGTCGCAGCGGAGAGAAAATAGACTGCCTACCTCGCAACGTTACGATCGACCACAAGACGTGCGGGTTGGGATAAATACCGAGAGTTCAAGAAGGAAGCGAGACGTATTTGCAGACAGAAAAAGAGAGACGCCGAAATGCGTGAGTATGAAGAACTTGGCAAGCTGGCTGACAGGAGCAATGCTCACAAATTCTACGAAAAGATGCGGTGGCTTACAGAAGGTTTCAAGGCCGGAGCATATTCTTGTAGAACCCCCAAAGGTGATCTAGTGATCGATGCCCATAGCATACTAAATTATGGAGGGAACACTTCTCCAGCCTGCTGAATGGCAGTGAAAGTATAACGCCAGGAGAAGGCGAACTCCATCCACCAATCGAAGCCGACGTTCCATTGCCCTACCATGAAGAAGTTCGAATAGCAGTTACCCGCCTGAAGAATAACAAAGCGGCAGGGGCCGATGGTTTGCCGACCGAGTTATTCAGGCACCGCGGCGAAGAACTGATAAGGAGCATGCATCAGCTTCTTTGTAAAATATGATCGGGCGAAAGCATGCCCAACGATTAAAATTTAAGTGTGCTCTGCCCAATCCACAAAAAAAGAGACCCCACAATTTGCGCCAACTACCATGGGATAAGCCTCCTCAACATCGCGTATAAGATTCTATCAAGCGTATTTTGTGAAAGATTAATGCCCACCGTCAACAAACTGATAGGACCTTATCAGTGTGGCTTTAGACCTGGAAAATCAACAACCGATCAGATATTCACAATGCGCCAGATAACAGAATTCTGTGTTTTGTTCAAAAAAACTTGCCTTATTTAGACTAATATTTTAGTCTTAAACTTTAGAACCTCTTTTGCAAAATTACTTCCCTGCAGCATTGGCTCATTGAGTAGACCAGTGAATTACAATAGTCCGGAGCAATTTTGCTCCATGCTTCCCTTAAAATTTGCTACAATGTAGCCTTATTTGACGGTTTTCTCACCGCTACTGCCTTTTAATAATCCCCCATAGATTCTCTATAGGGTCCGGGCAGTGGGCGGACAGTGGGCGGGCCACTCAAGACACTTGATGGGGTTCATCGTAAGCCAGTCCTTAACGACCCTGGAGCAGTGCTTTGGGTCGCTATCCTGGATGGAAATCCAAGCTAGTGTTAAATCATCGGCGTAATTTCGCTTTAAATGTTCCGCTAAAATGTCTCTCTACATACTGCTTATCATTTTGCCATCTACTTGTGCACGTGGTCCTACTCCGCATGAAGTAAAACACCCCCATACCATGACTGATGATCCACCATATTTGACAGCTTTTTTAGTTTACCGTGAATTAAGTTCTTGTAGCGGTGGTCGCCTGACATTGGGCTTATCATCATTTCCAAAGACATTAAATTTGGATTCATCACTCCATACCACTAGATCATAGAATTTTTAGTCCTTTTGTTGGTGACCCTTCGCAAACGCTAGCCTTCGTTTGATGTTCTTCCTTGTAACGATCAGCTTGGTTCGCGCAATTGGCCCATTTGAGGAATTTTCCTGTAATATACAGCGGACTGTCTGTGCTGATACCCGTACACCATGCTTTTGTTCCACTTGGGCTCTAATTTCGCTCGACGTTTAAAAAGGATCCACCTTGCTCATCAGTACTATCGGCATGGCGTCGTTAGGATTTGTCTTTCTGGGTTTTTTTTACGGGGCACTTTTGTTTTTTAAAATATTGTAAAGCGTTCTTTACCTTTCCCCTAAAAATGTTAAATATTCCACTACTTTCGCAATATTTTTAAAGTTTTGGTAACATTTCCATATACTTCTTCTTTCACATGGAACTGAACTCTTGTTCTTACCTATTGTTTAGAGAACTTTCAAAAAACGCTTTTACATTAAATGGAACCAATACACTTTTTACTTTTGAGTAAACCCTGCGAATTTATTTCAATTATTTCGCCAAACACGATAATTATTCTTCTGAATATGATCTTAGTAACTTCCAAACATATAACGGAACTTTTTCTATACCATTTCATACAAAGCGAATTCGATGAATTTATCTGAAACGTAATTTTTCCTATGCAGTGGCTTAATTATGTGGGCACAAGTGTATATATAAAATATATAACAAATATAATGCACACATATACATAAGTATGTACTTGGTTTGATGTGATAAAGTAGGTCTAGCAAAAAAAAATGCATTATTTTTCCAATACATGGGTTTAGTAACAAGATCGATCGATTGATTTCAATCAGGACAACACCACGCCACACCGATCACCAGTGACTCATTAGCAGTACGGGAGCTTTCTTGGGAGGTTCTCATATATCCATCTTATAGTCCGGAACAATGGTTACAACTTTACTTGTAAAAATCGGCTTTCCCAGTATTTGACGAAGTGTTCAATTTACTAGTAATTTAAGTTGTTAAGAGTTCATTTTCATTACTGGTGTTGACACCACTATTGCCGACTTAACAACAGAACGCCAGTCGTTTCTTCTTTTCGCTACGTGGCGCCAATTGGAGATTCCAAGTGAAGCCAGGTCCTTCTTCACTTGGTCCTTCCAGCGGGGTGCAGGCCTTCCTCTTCCTCTGCTTCCCTCGGCATGTACTGCGTCGAATACTTTCAGAACTAGAGTGTTTTCGTCCATTCGGACAAAATGGCCTTGCCAGCGTACCCGCTGTCTTTTAATTTGCTGAACTACGATGTCAATGTCGTCGTATATCCCATACAGCTCATGGTTCTATCGAACGCAATATTCGTCGTGGCCAACGCGCAAAGGACCATAAATCTTTCGCTATTCGATATTTCGTCTTGCCCTCGTTCATTTTACTCGGGTTAAACGTTAAATATCACATATAAAGTGAAAACGCGAATGATCTCAATTAAATGGTAATGCATTTTTACCACAAAGCTATTGAAGTGAAACTTGCACATTGTGATAAAAAAGTTAAAGAAAATTGTAATTAAAATTGCCCGGTTTAATGATATTTCAAAACAATGTATTTTGATAAGTTGGTAGGACTGTCCTTATTTACTAATTTATTCAATTAATTCAGTTTGTTTACAGCAACTGCTTAAGTCGGTACACCTCGGTAGTTCGTTTCGATTTTTAAAATGGATAAAAATATTGAGCAAAGTATTTGTTTCAAGCTATGTACTACATATCTAACAAAATTTGGTGTGCGGAATCGTTGGGAATGTTGGAGAAGGCATACATTAATTCAGTTTTATCAAAAACAACGCTACAAAGCCTTCAAAGACGATCGAGAGATCGTTGAAGACATGCCAAGTTCTGAACGGCCTTCGACCTCTTCAACTGATGAAAAAGTGAAAGATATGGTACTTGAAAATCGCCAGGCAAGTGTTAGAGAAATGGAAGGAGAGCTCAAAATCTCTCCCGAGTACGTCCCAATGATTATTTTTATATATTTTGAGTATGAAGGGGGGTCTTGCTCGTCTCGTCCCGAAAAAGCTGAATTTTTAGTGAAATGGGGAGTTCTCTTTGGCCGTATTGAGGCGTTTAGGGGAACACATAAGTTTAAAATGGCTGGATCACATCGAGCCACGATTGTGACCGAATTAAAAGCCAAAAACGCAATGGATACCATCGATCAACTACAGTATTGCCGAGATTCGGTTCCATTCGATTTTTTCTTATTCCCCAAACTGTACTCGCCGCTCCGTTTAACCCGTTTCCAGTCGATCGAAGAGATAATACAAAACTCACTGAAGTAGCTGAAGGCTATCCCAAAAGTGCTGATGAAAAATATTTCGAGGAGTGGAAAAATCGTTGGCATAGGTGTATTAAATCTGACGGGAATTACTTTGAAGGCGAAAAAATAAATGTTGATGAATAATAAAATATTTTGCCTTTTATTACAATTTTTGGGTACTTTGAAAAAGATAATAATTGTATCTAAAAGATCCGATGATGCGCGAAAAGACTTGTCAATGAAATTCCGTCAATGTCAACCGCAGCTAACGCGGATGGTGGTCACAACAAATGAATGTAGACTGCTGGATCGTATTGAATAATGACATGGCGGCCAGGCATGTAGACGAAACGAATGTGATGCGTTTTATCGCCATCGTATTGAGCGAAGCGGGAACTGTCATTTTTGTTAGCTGGTGGTATTTAGACGCTGTGTTTTGGTGTGTTGTGTTGTTCCCTGTGGTGATGTTTGAGTGGATGTTTCTTAGGTGTGGTGCGTTGTACCAGGGTGCGTATGTAGGAAGGGCTTAGCTCTTTCGTGCACCCAATTTTCGTCAATTAAATTTAAAAAAATCCGAATGACAACAAGTTTCCAAAAAAAGAGCAATACACATTTGACCTAAATCAAATCATTCTAACTATGCTAAATTAAGCTTTTTATATGAATGCTAATAATGAATTTCATTTTACTATACTTAATATAGTAATCGCGTATTGGGGATTCAACAGCTTTGAACATTACCGACACTCATACGCCCTGCCACACAATACGCTATTTATGCCAACGTACGTTTATATAACCGCTTGCCTTTTCAGCATGGATGGAATATGGATAATTTGTCATGCCAAAGTCTAACTGTTTATTTTTTAATGCGCTAATTTTAAATTTTTCTTCTACAGCCCGCTTTTGCCTTCTCTCCATTGCAGCGACGATTATATATCATTCATTCTACCAAGTCCTGTGGTGGTAACAGAAGGAAATTTAATTGTCCTTTTAGTTGTTATAACGACGAAAAAAATGCGAATTGTTACCAATTACTTCGCAGGTGAGTTCAGGTGGATGCATATAATTAATGCAAGCAATAAATTAATTACATAATAAAATACGCGAACATAGTCATATATGTATGTATATACATATAGCATATGATTACTAATAAATACAAAGAGCCATACAGACGTTTACATGCATGTCAAAAGGGCGTTTGGCGTAAGCAGTAAACAGTAAATGCATGCACAAACTGAGGTGCAGTAAACTACATTTCAACGAATTAAAAATTCTTTGTAACGTTAGCTGTTTGACTTCGTGTTAAATGGGAGGTGGTTTGAATTTGTCGGAAAAGTATATTGCACTAGAGGTGGCCTGTGTTTGTAAGTGTGAAAAAAAATTTATTAAGTTTACATTGAACATTTACATGCTTTTCGTTGACAAAATCGACAACAATTTCAGGTGCTTTTAAACAATTTTCTACAGGCTTACTTAGTTCTGCCATAAGTTTTAAAGGTCAGGCTGTTATAAAAATATGTTACATTTTATAATAAATTAAATTGTTTTCGAAGTGGTCAACTTTGGCCACAAACTGTAGTCCAATGTATTCAAATCTGGACTTCCAAAGGGACAATTATCTCCAGTTACGAATCCAATACTACAACACTGTCCATCAAAGATAATATTTCTTAATTTCTTTACGTTCGCATTTTACTGTCTGCCGGTAAACTGTAGCAAGACAGTTCCATTTTTCACAGAAGTAGAGATGAATACCTTTACATGAGATTCCCCACCATACCTGAATACCTTTACATGTGACCACTTTGCATAGCTTTTTTGCTTTTGCTCATTAAAAACTTCTTCAACAGTAAAACCATCTTTAACAAGGATATTTGCATGGTCGTTGACTACGTGCCATTGAAGAAGCCGCTTAGACCTGTTGAGTCTAATTTGCTTCAAGCACGTTTTCAAGGATTGGCAGGCGGTAGGCTACCATGTGGAGATCATTTCAAATCAAACCTGGTCGACACATTCATTTTCCTGACATTATTTTATATTTTCTAGGTGAATTTCTGCAAATGTGTTCGCGAAAAGTTATTATGGCTGAATTAGTTGAAACCAAACGCGGAAGCCCTTTTTCTTTCTGCCGTTCGGGTTTAACTTAACCTTTCATACCCTTGCAAGAATTAAAGCCAGGGAAGTACCTTCATGTACATAAGACTGGTTAGTTCGAAAATTTTTATATTAGATATATGTGGGCTAAGGGAATTATTGACCCGAATCAACCCATTTGTAACATACGACTATCAGGAAGGTAGTCTCTATGAATTTCAATTAAATATCTCGCACGTTGACCAATATTTTTGTAAAAAGTCTATTATAAGCACAAGGTCCACGTATCTAAGGGCTGGAACAGTTTTGGTTCGATTTGGGCAATTTTTAGTCATAAGATGACACACTTGAAAGGCACTATTCGTGCAAAGTTGTATCTTGATATATTAATTGGACGGAAAGTGTGTGGGGTTATCATCCGATTTCATACATATTCACACTGGGGGTAGGAGTTCTTATAATATTTGCGCTAGGGGAACTTGGTTTTTGTACCTTCAGTCGTTTAGGAGATATGTACATTAAACTTATTAGAGAGCGGAGACATGCCCTCTTTTTTAAAACTTTTTTCTCAGAGGTATCCCGTGCTACTGCGATACCCTGTGTCGAATTGCAGTTCTTTATCTTAATTTCGACTTCAATTATGTTCATCTACGAGCTTGTTCGCCACTTTCTGTCAGGAAACACGTATATCAAATGTAATTACAGTATCGTAAATTTAACTGAAGTTATACTTTGCACACCTGCAGTTTCATAGCAATTGAATTTGTAGCAAAACTAATTACATGCAAAACAGTGCAGAATCTTTACTGCTATTTTTAAATTACTGATTTCTGAAATACGAAATTTCAACCTTATGAGCAATACACACCCATTACAAGTTTTAAAGCTACTAGTTAATTAGTCTACGTTTCTTTCATGTTTACTTAGAGAGTTGGCGGACTACCTTTAATTTGAAACATAAAGCTTAGCTTTTGCAAAAAAATAGCAAATAAACATATAAATTTCATTACTTAACCTTTTATACCCACTTTTTGAAATTGTATGTCTTTTGCATTTTCTCCCGAAAATTCAAGGATTGTTCTCTATTATATAAACTCCGTTTAAACTAATATCATGGAAAATTTAATTTTTAGTCATGCAAATTTATTTATAGCAAAAATTATAATTCAACAACATGGAGGGAAAAATTAGAACGGAAACACCGTCAAACACGCGAGAGTTAGGCAAATTTAAATAGATATTAAAATTGAAGGTCATTTGTAACTTACATGTAATGGAAGAGAGAGAACTTGATTCCGATTGTTCAGTTTGTATGACAGCTATTGTATTAACCGATCTGATCAATTTCTTCGGAGATTACATTGTTGCCTTAGAAAATAACATATACCAAATTTCGTTAATAAATCTTGTCAAATGCGAAAGTTTTCCATACAAGCCCTTGATTCCGATCGTTCGGTTTGTATAGAAGCTATATGCTATAGTTAGCTGATCTGAAAAATTTCTTCCTATATTACATTATTTCTATGAACAATAACTTCTACCAAATTTCGTGAAGATATGTCGTTAAATGTGAAAGTTTTCCATACAAGAACTTGATTCCAATCGCTCAGTTTGTATGGCAGCTATATATTATAGTGGTCCGATATCGGCAGTTCCGACAAATGAGCAGCTTCTTGAAGAGAAAATGACGTTTGCAAAATTTCAAAACGATATCTTAAAAACTGAGGGACTAGTTCGTATATATACAGACAGACAGACGGACAGACGGGCATGGCTAAATCGACTCAGCTCTACGTACTGATCATTTGTATATATGTGACCTGGGGGCTTAGGTGCGAAAACTAGTTTTCTGGGAAAAGCTGTTAAAAATAATCGTCAGTTTCTCGTTATCTCATTAATTGTTCTCCTTTTTTTGACACCTAAGCCCCCTTTTCGTAGACCAGGTCACATATACATAATTTATAGGGTCTCCGACGATTCCTTCTGGGTGTTACAAACTTCGTGACAAACTTAATATACCCTGTTCAGGCTATAATTACCCTGTAAAGCATTCTGAATGCTCTAATGAATTACGTAAATTTCCAATTAATTCAATAATACTCTACTCTTCACAGCGAATCTTTCTGTAGGACAACGTTTGGTATTTCGGTGAATATGCAAAATATCACAATTTGTAGCAACGCTGAGCAAAGCGCTTCGGTGGTATACTAATGGCGACATCGAGTTAATAAACCACAACGAAATATTGCCGTAGTAACGCCAAACTGGCGCACTGAAAATTAAATATTTCACCTCTCCATACATATACGTATATATGCAAGGTCGACAAAATGTGTGTCAATATTTTGCCACTAAAAGCTCTCACTATAACTATCTACGTCTCCCTCTCTCGTGTTCTCCAACGTTCACATCCTTTCAGATATGTTGCCATTATGAAGCCGTTGGAACCATGCACAAGTTGAATAGCCTCAATTGCGATTTCATGCCCCATGTGGTTCTTCTTTACAAGCGGCGAAATTCAACTGAAGGATGGTTCCCGAATTGTACGCTACAACGAGTGATGATCCTACGAATCATTCGCAACAGGAATATGTGTAAATATGTGTTACTTTGTAAAAAAAGTAGAATATATGCATTGATATTAGCGTAATTGTTTGAATATATGTCCTTGGTACTAAACCGGAAGCAAATTTCACATACATACTTTTTGTTTGTTTTTTACATTTTTAGCTCTGTACTTAAGGACATACTTATTTATAGTACATACGATAACGATCCGAGAAGTACTTACAGCATATCGGTCAGCGTTTCGTTTCTTGTTTTCTTGCTCGGATGATGTAAGTTATTACTTTCCTTCAAAGGTGCTGTTGTTTAAGCGTAATGAAACATGGATCCACAGCTACACACCAGAGAATAAGAAACAGTCGCAACAGAGGACATCACCTGCCGAGAATGCTCCGAAAAAACGAGGTAGGCGATGACTATTTTTTTCATAACATCTGAATTTTCCAGATTTTCCAGATTGTTAACAAGCCGTACATATTTTGTGATTTTTTCAAAATAAATAATGAAAATATTAACTTGAGATATTCGAATTCAAAATCAATACAATCAATCAATGATGACTTGAACGGGAACTTGTTCCGAGACTTCAATATGAGTAACTCAGTATACCCTCTATTGCTTTAGAAAGGATTAGAAATATACTAACATATTTTATTTAATACTATTTTTATTGAATAAAATTAATACCAAATGTCATTTATTAATCAACAGTATAATATCAACAGATTTGGAAAATCTCTTGTGTACAGCAATGTTTATGCTGCATTTTTGCCCAAAACACCAATGATCTTGTGAATGCAAATAAAAATAGCCGAGAAAACTTTCAACTGCTGAATTTTCGTTCATTTTCTTTTGCCAGTTTATTTTCGTTTACACTTATAATATCGTTTTTATGATTATATGATCTATAGTTATCTCCACCAAATCACACAAAAAACATCATATATCTAAGTTTCTGACAATACTGGGAGCTCATTATGAAGAATTTAGAAATGAATAGAATAAGTTTTATCTTGCATACAAAGGTATTATTGTTTAACTCCATTACTCATTCAGTTTATGCAAATGTTCTTCCATCCGCAGCATCCGCACAACCGATGTCTTTGTTGGAAAGGCCAAAGTGATTGAATATTTCACATAGTGTCGTACATTTTCTTAGCCATACACATCTCAAGTTTTAACAATACTGGAGTTTATTCATTTGTAAATACAAGGTTCTCTAATTTGAGTGGTATGATTTCTTTAAAAAAATGTTTTTTTTTTTTAATATCGTGAAGTGCAATCGTTATATCAGGGTGACGTGACGAGTTAAAAACCGAATGTTGTTAAGTAAACAATTAGATATCGTAATGAAACTTGGCAAACGTGTTCCTTGGCAAAAAAGTAGGAACAAATTCGTAGATAGGCGTAATCGGACCACTGCCACGCCCACAAAACGCCGTTCAACGAAAATTTATAAACTTCCATAACTAAGCACTAGATTAAGATACGCAAATGTGATTTGCATAAAGGATCGCAGTAACAAGCGACACCTATGGGCTAAAAATTTTGAACAAGCGGGCATGGCCCTGACCCCTGATGTACATATTTTCCAAACTTTTGAAGCTGAAAAAACCAAACTCACTCAAGAAACGTCCTTTAAAAGTTTTTAGGTGAAATCACATATCACAGGATCTGCCCGACCGATTTCAAATTTATTAAGTACATAAGATTCTTTTAAAATTCTTATATCACAATCCAAAAAAGGTGATATCGGACCACAAACACGATTACTTCCCATATAATTTCCAAATTTTATTTGATTCTTTCACTTTCCGGTACACAAATCATGAAATAATTCATATAACGAGATAAAGTTTTGAACTTTAAAGTATGCCACATTATGGCCAAAAAATGCTCAAATTCAATTAAAACTGTTCAAACCCCTAGGTAGGAATATGTGGACCCCGGTACCTATAGTTGACTTTTGAACGAAAATATCGGTCAATGTATGGGATATACAATTGAAATGCAGAGAGAATCCTTTCCTGGTCAACAGTTTCCTGATCCCCTTTATATCTAAAATAAAGATTTGCGAACTTCTGGGTGACTTTATATCGCATATTTCGGCCAATATTTTCATAATCTCTCGGAAATTTTCCGAGCGTGTTTTACTCATAACAGTGTATCTGTGTGTCTATAGTGGATACGGATGGGCGGAAACCTAACCTATGTATACCATATAATTAATATAGGGATTTCCGAACATCTGACTGAAACCCAGGGAAAATTTGTTTAACATGTAGCATATTAATTGGCAAAAATAGATGAAATCGAGTCGATACTACTCCAACTCCCATTTACTACATATGATAATTTTCATTTTTCCAACAAAACTTATCTGTATGTCAGTCAATAAGTTATATATATGTACATATGTACATAGGGTATGTATATATAAAATTGCTTGGATTCCGATGGTCTGGTTGACGTTTTACATCGAAAGGTATTTCCCTGGCGTAGATTCCTGCAAGCTGCAAGAGTATAAAATATACGATTACATTCGAACTAAGCCCTTCCTTACTTGTTTAATAATGAATTTGCAACCCTTAGGGTGCTTCGTTAGAAAGGCTGATTCGTATCGTTTTTCTAATACTGAGCACTCATTTTCCTTATTAACAGCACGACGTGACGAAATGTAAGAAAAAAGAAAGACTGTTTTCTGCGAACTAAAACGTAATTTTTAGAACCCCCTGTTTGCATGAATGTATGATTTGTAGTTTGTCAGCTTTAGTGAGAGTAAATATGTGGTGATGTGGTCAATGCTTTGTCCTGTCCTTTTATATTTTTATACTGCACATATTCACCTCTTGGTATTAAGGCCCTTTTATTCTATTTGCTATGCCTCAAAGCTTTAAGTATCTTAACTCAACATTTTGTTACATCTCCTACGTTTTTCCGAATTAGCTCATACCTATAACCACTCCTTATTTGAAACCATTGCTTCACCCAGCATTGAATATTTTAGCTGTTTATGCATCGGTTGTTACAGCTTTAACTTAACTGGCTACTTAATGGAGAAGTTAAAGCAAACATATGACACTGAACTTTTGCAATAAAATTACTTAAGTCTTATATAAGCACAAACAAATGTGGCCAGAACTCAGGTGTACAAAGTTTTGATTAGATAAGTTCCAAATATTGTCAAGACAAAATTGAGAGACGGATAAAACAACAAGTGCACTACGGATGTGCGTAATTCGGAAAACTTCCCAATAAGAAATTTATGGAAACTTCAGGGGGCCTATTTTGTAACTCGATTCGAAAAAAAAATTACTCTAATTCGGATTTTTTATATTCTGTAACTCGATTTTCGGATCTTCAAGCCAATTTTCGAATACAATATTCGTTAGCTTTTGAGTTGTAGACAGCAAAAACGAAAATTGTACGTATATATTCTGACACAGGGTGGTACAACTTTCGCATAATTATAAAGTAGATCCGAAGTTCGAATAGAATACATTTACGAATCGAGATACAGAATAGGGCAGCAGGCGGATATACAAGAGTGAAGTCACAAACTTCTGAAAATAAGTTGTTTAGAATGCTTGCACTGTGTAAGGATTAAATCTCGTAAGCTTCACAAAAAGTAGTTAAATATCTCCAGAGCTTTTTGAATAAAATTCAAAAAAGGAAGACTCGGGTTGAATAAATTCGATACGCATTATATCATCCGAGAGAGAAGAATTAATGCATTAGTATTGTAGTATAGCCGGGTATTAATCTTTAGATGTTTTATGAGCCATGTCGAAGTGAGTACTTGAGGTGAATATTAACTTTTGGTTAATTCGGTACAGCAACGTGTTCCAATCCATCACCAGTATTCTGGTTGCGGTTGTGAGATTTATGCACAGCAACAAATTTAACAGGATTTATTTAAGTGCATTTAAGTCGCAGCTGATGAAATGAACTTAAAAATGAGTAAAGGATCCGCGATGTTATTCCGCTGCATGGGCACGTCAGTTTACAGGAAATAAGCACTCAAACTCACTATCTGATGCCTGCTCTCACTTAAGCAGATGTATGCACCGGCTGGTTTAGTCATTGCAATTAGGCGGAATCCGCTGTTGCGCACAGAGAGATGCTACGGTCTTGAATTAATGGCAAAGCCGTCACCTTCAGAAGCAAGCTATTGCACTCACTACTGATACACCGACATAATTGGCAGTGCAATGGGGGATTTGTACACCAAACACTCGTCACTTGTCACATTGCTGAGTGAATGTGTTCGAATTTTCATTTCAATAAAATGCGTGGGGTGCTTGTGCAGACGCAACAATATGACTTCGCGGTGTTCAAGCACAGGTTTAAAAATATTTATTATACATATTGGCAAAGTGGAGGGAATTAAAGAGTGATAAAAATAAATTCAATAAATTTAATAGGTTTAAACATTTACAATAATAAAATCAAAAACTTGTTTCTACACGGAAATGCTGATGGGTATGTCACCGCCCATCTTTTGGTGAAAGCCCATATCTCGGGACCCGATTGATCGATGTCGACAAAATTTGGAATGTGGCCTTCTTTCTTTACATATTTCCATGCCGCCCTATAAAAATGAGCGAAATTGTACAATAGCCGCGCCTACTTCACACATAGCACAATTTTGAATTCCATTTGATTCGTTCAGTTTCCAGTACGCAAATCAAGAAGCAATTAATATAACTGGATTAAACTTTGCACGAATAATGCCCTTAGTGTATGCCACCTTAGGATCAAAAATTGTTCAAATCCAACAAAAACTGTTCACGCCCTAGGTACCCAATATTTTGACCCCTGTACCTATAGTTGACTTTTGTTAGAAAATATCGGTCAATGTCTGAGATATATAACTGAAATTCAGAGATAGTACTTCTCGGACAATGGTATGTCTGTATGTTAAAAATGGGTTGAATCGGACCAATACTTCCTTAGTCCCCACATATATGTAGTCTTTGGATTATAAACTTATAAATTTTATTAATTTAATAGTTTATTAAACTCACTTTACATTTTAGTTTTGTTTATTAAATTCACATTTTCCACAACTTATTATTAATTTAACATTTAATTGTCAACTTATCATAACTTATTATATCTTTACATTTTAGTTTTTGTTTATTGAATTCACATTTTCCACAACTTATTATTAATTTAATATTTTATTAAATTCACTTAACTTATCATAACTTTAATTGTCAGGCAGCGGCTTGTCTGCCACTTCTGAATACTTCTGTTTTTGTCAACTATTGTCTACTATGCTCGACTGTATATTTCGAATATTGTTCGAGTGTAGTTCGAATTGATCATATGTTCGTATAGTTTTGGCCCACATGTTCCACTCCCACATATATATATAATGTAAAGATAATCGAAATTCCGGGTGACTTTATACCGCATATATCGGCAATTATGTGAGTTGTCTCAATGAAAATGAGCTAGCGTATTTCATTCATAACAGTGTATCATTGTGCCAAAAATAAATAAATTTGAGCGAAAACTTGGCCATTTAACTAATATCAGGATTTTCAAGCATCCGATTGACTTTACTCTATATGATAATTTTTTTTGTAAGTGACATGTTAATAGTATGTGGTATTGGGTAGATAAAATCTGGTCGAAACTACCCCAACTTCCATATACTACATATAATGGTTTTCGTTTTTTAACAAACCTTATGTTTACGTCAGCATATGAAATATATGTATATAGTATGTATATGCATATAAATTTGCTTGGATTTCAATTCTCAGGTTGACGTTTTACATCTTAAGCCATTTCCCTAGCTTTGATTCCTGAAAGTTGTAAGAGTATAGAATGTTCGGTTGCACTCGAACTTAGCTCTTCCTTACTTGTTTTTATTGGACTTTGACAATCTGGAAAAGCCACAAATGCAAATAAGATACTCGTATCACAACACTGCGAAATACCTGGGCATGACCCTGGACAAAAAACTTAGGTGAAGTGTCAAAAAGAATAAAGAATTAGAAATAAAATTTGGCTGCACCGAAGCTAATATACCCTAAATAATACAAATAAAATGGTTTTCATTCATAGGAAAACATTTTACTCGTTTTGATTTTTCAGTTTGTATGGCAGGTTTTGTTATCCGACCTGCAAATTACTTCAACTATTGTAGCGTTGCCTTAGAGAATAAACCACTACGAATTTGTAGAATAGATATCATTAACTGAAAAAGTCTCCAATGCAAGCATTTGGTTCCGTTCGTTCAATTTATATGGAAGCTAAATGTTATAGTTAGCTGATCTGAACAATTTCTTCCGATATCACATTATTTCTATGAACAATAACTCATACCAAATTTCGTAAATATACTTGTCAAATGTGACACTTTATGTTATAGGGGTCCGATATCGGCCGTTCCGACAAATGAGCAGCTTCTTGAAGAGAAAAAGACGTTTACAAAATTTCAAAAAGATATCTTAACAAGTAAGGAAGGGCTAAGTTCGGGTGTCACCGAACATTTTATACTCTCGCATGGTAAAGTGATAATCGAGATTTCATTATTCGTCATTTAAATATTTTTCAAATACCGTATTTTTGTAAAGTTTTATTCCGCTATCATCATTGGTTCCTAATGTTTATACTCGTATTATACAGAGAAGGCATCAGATGGAATTCAAAATAGCTTTATATTAGAAGAAGGCGTGGTTGTGAACCGATTTCACCCATATTTCGTACATGTCATCAGGGTGTTAAGAAAACATTATATACCGAATTTCATTGAAATCGGTCTAGTAGTTCCTGAGATATGGATCTTGGTCCATAAGTGGGCGGCGCCACGCCCATTTTCAATTTTTAAAAAAAGCCTGGATGCAGCTTCCTTCTGCCACTTCTTCCGTAAAATTTAGTGTTTCTGACGTTTTTTATGAGTCGGTTAACGGACTTTTAGTGATTTTCAACATAACCTTTGTATGGGAGGTGGGCGTGGTTATTATCCGATTTCTTCCATTTTTGAACTGTATATGGAAACGCCTGAAGAAAACGGCTCTGTAGAGTTTGGTTGACATAGCTGTAGTAGTTTCCGAGATATGTACAAAAAACTTAGAAGGGGGCGGGGCCACGCCCACTTTTCCAAAACAATTGGGTCCAAATATGCCCCTCCCTAATGCGATCCTTTGTGCCAAATTTCACTTTAATATCTTTATTTATGGCTTAGTTATGACACTTTATAGGTTTTCGGTTTCCGCCATTTTGTGGGCGTGGCAGTGGGCCGATTTTGCCCATCTTCGAACTTAACCTTCTCATGGAGCCAAGGAATACGTGTACCAAGTTTCATCATGATATCTCAATTTTTAATCAAGTTACAGCTTGCACGGACGGACGGACGGACAGACGGACAGACATCCGGATTTCGACTCTACTCGTCACCCTGATCACTTTGGTATATATAACCCTATATCTGACTCTTTTAGTTTTAAGACTTACAAACAACCGTTATGTGAACTTCTTGAAGAGAAAAAGACGTTTACAAAATTTCAAAAAGATATCTTAAAAACTGAGTGACTAGTTCGAATATGTACAGACAGACGGACAGACGGACATGGCTAAATCGACTCAGTTCAACATACTGATAATTTAAATATGTATATACTTTATAGGGTCTCCGACGCTTCCTTCTGGGTGTTACAAACTTCGTGGCAGACTTAATATACCCTGTTCAGGGTATAAAAAATTATATTTGCATGCTTAATGTTAATTCAGAAGCTTATCGAAAATTTGAAATCACTTTTTCATTCGAATCTCCTTTCACAAAATAATCTCACAAATCTAATGTCACGTCACTTTTGCCTAATCTTCCGTTTGTCCATCATGTAACTTCTTCTTAACTCCTCTCTCAGTTGAACATTTCCCAGTCAATTCATCCTCCTCTGTGTCTTTTGCAGATACGCAGCGTTCATTTTTGCACACTTGCCCGGGTAGAATTATTATATTTTATAAACTTTAGGTGAATAATGGGCTTCACATGTTAATAGTCTTTCTGTTACTTATAGTACATTACTGGCATAAACACCGCTTACGCGGTTATTGGCGAGTTAAAACCACGCACCACATTTTTACTCTTTTCGCAAGATACCAAATACAGCCGGGCCATTTTCTACCTAATTGCTTTAACAGAATGGTGTTCTTCCACTTCCTTTGCTTCCACCGCAGTATTCTCATCAACCTAACTAGCGTAACCACTGTTTCTCGATTCGTTGAACTATGTCAATATTGCCATATAACTCATACAGTCCATCGACTGCGGTTGTCAAATATCAAAGGTTCTTACAACAATTTTTAGATGGTTAAAAATCTTGAAGCGTTCTCAACTGCTTTGTGAACCGTCGCGAACGTTTGCTCCGCTCTCCGTTTATTAATATTTTAAAAAGAGAAAATACGAATTAAATTATTGGTGGTCATTAACGTCAGTTGTAGTAAACATTTATACCCGGCTGGAGTCATAAAGTTGATTGTTGTTATAGCTATTATCGAAACGTTCTCCTCATTTGTTATTTACCAGAATCGGTAACACAAGAACCACTGCCCCTTTTTCTATCAATAATAATATACAGAAATATATAACAATAGAAATGTAACCAAAACCAGTTGATACTAGGAAATAAATATTTATGTAAACTTAATAAGTACTTACCAAGATGAGTAGGAATAGATTGTAGTGATCGCAGAAGTAATTGAAAATAAATTTTGCATTAATTTTTAAAATCCACATGTGTGGTTTGTGTGTGGAACAAGTTACTGAAACTGTTACTGTTACTGAAAACCAAACTTTTACACGGTTGACAACTGTGTTGGATCATTGACTAAACCTAAAGGAAAAATATTAAACTTAGTGTCTGTACCACAAATATTATTCCGTTATGGTTGTTATATTAAGTTAAATTGATTTCGGGAAGTTGGAGCATTAGTCTGGACATATCGTACATACAAGTCGCGATGTCTTAATGATCATTTATGGTATTCTGTCACTTCAGTAAGGCCATTATAGGTGGAATCTATATCTTACCTTAACCATCAAACAGTCCTATTCGTAAGATAACATCATATTTCACTGCAATGCAAATACCGCAAAGGTATCGGTATTTTGACACATTCATTTTGGGAACAATTTGGTAAAGTTTCATGCAAATTTGACTGTTTTTTAGTTAGGGTAAGTAAACTAAGATGAGAAGTTAGCGGTTTTCTTGCTTGTGACGAGATATCACCAAGGCTCAAAGATTTTCTGTTATTAGTCGAGATAAATACATAACGATGTGTATTTCTACACGATCACTACAGAGATCAAAAGATTTCTAAATTTATTTTAGTACAAAGATCCAAAGCAATGAGAAGCACCTGTGATTTAAAAAATTTGGCGTTTTCCAATCACTTTGCTCGTGAAAATTTTTTTAAGAATTTAAAGTTATGAATTCTTTATTGGAAGAGAGAGAATAAGTAATTTAATGATTTTTTAAGTTAGCTTAATTTTGTAATAGTAATAGTAATTTTGTAATAATAACTATAAAGTAGCCACCATTTAAAAAATAGTATTTGCTATTCCAGGAATGATACATGATTCGATAACAATTAGGAATTAAAATTCGAATTCGCGCGTTTACTGTTTCGAATCCTTGATAGTCGCCAGCTTACATCATCACCGACCTGTCAGATAATCAAGGTATTGAGGCACTGTGAAGTACTTTAAAGGGGTATTATCATGTAACCACTTCGAAAAATCGATTTTTTTTTT
The DNA here is from genome assembly GCF_016617805.1 of Bactrocera tryoni. Taxonomy (NCBI): domain Eukaryota; kingdom Metazoa; phylum Arthropoda; class Insecta; order Diptera; family Tephritidae; genus Bactrocera; species Bactrocera tryoni. The sequence continues at coordinate 40,476,785 of NC_052499.1, forward strand.
TATATTTTGACAGTAAAACCTATTGAAAACATGCTGTGAAAAATTCAGACCGAAATTCATAGCATTTGATAAGTTACAGCTCATAGTCGCCGACGTGTCGTAAGCGACTGTCTACCAGACACCATGACAAGTCTGCAGCTGCTACGTTTCTAAACGCATTTTTCTCGAATCATACCGAATCGACGATAGCCGCAGAGCTACTGAATAATAATCCATTCGATTTTTTTATTTCAGACAACATGAACAGCCGCTATCACCATGACCAGTGAACTACTTTTTTTGTTGGGGACTACTTTGATTTAAAAAAAAAAAAAGATTAAAAATGTAAAAAACGGGAAAAATTTTTTTTTGTACATTTCAAAATACAAGTAAAAATATTTAAAAAAATTAAAATGATTGAATTTTGTTGTCGCATAAAAAAAATATTCCTAAAAAGTGGTAAAATGTATGCGTTCACATGAGAGTACCCCCTTAAGAGAAGCAACATCGCATTGAAGCTGATTTTTATTTCTATGATATTTGATAAATCTATATTCATAAAATTTTTTATATATTGAGATAAAAAATTGATGGCAAGCTTTTATTGTTAATATTACTTTAAAACTTTTAAAAAATAATAAGTTAATACTATATATAATGAATTGTTTTTATATAAGACCTTTATTCTAATAGTACATTTACACTATTGAAATATCCAACGGTTAATTTTGTACAGAAATAAATAAAATACATTTGTATACTATTTGGTATTTGATTTATTTTGGAATTTTACGATTCCAAGGTTTAACCCTCAGCTTTGGCTTTCCAGTGACTGAAGAAATTGTGTAATGAACTCTACGTATGACCATATAATTATCACCTTTTACATCATTTAAGTTTTCGTAATTAATTGATTTGTGTGACGCATTCGCCAAGTTGTATTCAGTCAACAAGTGATGAAAAGGACGCGGATGAATTCATGTGCATGTTAAACCCGAATAAATCACGGTAACTAAAAGCTTTTCAGTTTTCTAATGTGTCTGGTAAATATGTAATGATCGGCAGTTACTATATGTTTTATTTAGTGTATATTATATGATGGTTCTGGTACATAATAATACAGCTTTCTATTAAATGTCTCGGAGAAATAAAATCCTTTGAAATCGACGATCATTGGCCATGGTTGCTTAATATTAAAGTGGAATGAAGGTTACTTACTGGTATAAAACTGATATACATACATATTTTACTTTTACACAACAGTAAGGGTTTCAACTTTCGATATTATCGAATCAACTCAATGCGTAAAAAATTTAAAACTTCTATATGTTTATAATCTTGCAACATATTGCTACAGAGTATAACAGTTTTCTCCAGCGAACGAACAGTATCACCCTAAACTAATCGAGATAGATATAAAGTTATGTACTCGTACAAGTATATATTGATGAAACTTGGTACACATGTTTCTTGGTAAAAGTTGAGCGTAATCGGATCACTGCCACGCCCACAGAACGTCATTATAGGAAAGAGAGCAAGGGACATCTGTCGACTGAACATTGTGAAAAAGTGGGTGTGGCCCGCTCTCTAATAAGTTTAATGAACATATCTCATAGGCCACTAAAGTTATATCAACCAAATTTCCCTAGCGCAAATATTAAAACCACTTTTAATGACAGTGTGAAAATGGATGACATCGGATGATAACTACGCCCACTACTCATTCATATGTTGGTCTTGTTAAAAACTATACAAATCAATAAATAAATACGGCAGAGACATTAAATTTTACTTCCGTGATGGTATGGGAGAGATTTACGTTAGACAATGAGCATGCCAACACGCAACTTAGATAAAATCCCATTACTGCGGATCTGATTGAATGATTCTAAGCAAATCGGTAGGTAACATTCTCATGTCACAGCGCGAAAATGGATGAAATCGAACTGCAACCATGCCTAGTTACCAACCACAATTTGAAATTTCATCTGACTATTTCCTTTCCAGTGCACAAACCTAGAATCAATTAATATAACAGGATGAAACTTTGCACGAATAATGCATTTAGCGTATGCCACATAATTGTCCAAATCCAACAAAAACCGCTGAAGTCCCTAGGAACAGAACTTTTGGATTCCAGTACCTATAGTTGAAATATCGGTTAATGTGTAAGATATGTAATTGAAATTCAGGGATAATTTTTTCCTGACAAGTGTATGTCTCTATGTCAAAAATGAGCTGAACTCCAATATTTCCCTTAACTACCATATACCTAACATAAAGATTTTCGAACTTCCAGGTGACTTTACACCATATCATATGGTCCGTATTGAAACATTGTACTTTGCTAATACGGTCCGCCTTAAGTCGTCCCAAGATGTAATTCATAGATTGTAAGATGAACCTTTCCACTTGTGACATATGGTCTATCTTAAGTGGATTGTAGATATACTTCCTAGAATATAAAATTAATATTTGTATATAGGCTTAAGAAAAATATTGTATTTAAAAAGAGAAAATAAAGAAAACGAGGGAGTTGCTCACGGGCAGTTGCCCGTAGTTGCCCACGAAACACAAACGAATTATTAATTTGCATCCCTTATGATGCATAACTTATGACAAGAACGAAAAACAAAACAGGAATGCACTCGAATTCGGTTGTAAAGAAGCTGCGTATAATACAATCTATATGTCGACTGGTACGTTAGAATCTGCTATCTTTATCGATTGTCCATCATTTCATTGGAAGTGAAGTTATTTCGTTTTAAGTGTCAGTATGTTTGTGTTATCGGTGCGAACAAACAGCCAACATTAAATTTTACTTTAAAATTGATGAAACAAGTTTAAGGCGATGATTATATATGCCGTAGCAGAGTGCACGAGTGGTTTCAACGTTTTTAAAGTGGTCGTGAGGACATAAATGACGATCAACATGTGAGCCAATCAAAATTCGTGATCAACCGAAATTCCATTGAAACTGTGCGTTCATCAAAAATCAGCACAAAATCATCATTGAAATTCATGGAAATCGAAATTAACATCTCCAAAACATCGATTTATCGCATTTTGATCGAACATTTGGGCCTACGATAGGTGTGTGCACGGTTTATTCCGCACATATTGACTGACGACCAAAAATTGCTCAGAATCCAACATTCGAAGGACGATTATTTGACCGAAAATCACATTTTAACCATTAACCACTCCCCGTATTCACCTGATATGGTACCGGCATCACACCCCCCCAAAAGTTGCATTAGAGTATAATATTATTTTCTGCAAAAAATTTAGGCGAAAATTTTATTCAAAATTTGTAAAACATGGTCATTTTCCCCCCGTTGCGGCACGTCTTCCCGTTATCCAATCGCCAAAATTATTTGCAGAACATAATATTATACTCTAATGCAACTTTTGGGAGGGTGTGACGCCCTGTACGCTATTTTTTTTTCTCCCGTATAGCTAAGGTGCACCCTATTGTACATACTATAAGATCCTTAACTAACATATACCTATGTAAATATGTATGTGATATATGTAAATATATGAAGTGGAAAACGTCAACAAGAGGAACGGAATTCATTACGTTAGGAATATGAAACCAAAGTATGTACCAATTCCATTCTAATTCATCGCAAAAACACATAATGTTTTAGAAAAATTGGTCTTTTAATTTCTATAAAAGATCACATTTTGAAAAACCTGAACGGTTTAAAGGCGGAAATCATTATATCGGGTATAACGTTAACATTGCTCAGATGTAATTAAAACATTTTTTGAAACAGTTTCGTATATATATAATATTCTCTAACCAACATGTTCGGCATCAAATTTGTTGGGATAACGAAAAACATTATAAGTAGTATATGGGAAATTTGGGTAGTATGGACGCGATTTTATCTACATACTTAAGCTAACCAACATTCTAAAAAACTGCATACAATTATCATGTAACAGACTAATAAAATGCTCCCAGGGCTTGATCAGGGATCAGGGATTGATCACATGCAATCACCAATCAAGGTAAAGAGTAAAGACAGCCGGACGTTCGAAAATCCATATACTAGTTATAAGGGGACAAAGTCAAGTTTATAAAAAATGTATTAAGCAGATTCATCTCATTTTGGCACAGATGTACTATTATCAGGAAATAACGTTCTCTGAATTTAAATTATATATCTCACTCATGGTCATTTTCGGCCAAAAAAATATACGGTGGTATATTTCAAAAGCAACACCAGGTTTTATCTAGTTATATTAATTGCTTCTTGATTTATACTTTGGGAAGTGAAAGAATCAAATGTAATCTAAAATTATGTTATTGAGAAGTAGGCGTGGTTGCAGTCCAATTTCGCAATTTACAATATCGTAATTTTAACTGAAGCTACACCTTACACAGGCAGAGAGACGAACAGACAGACATTCGGATTTCAACACGTCTCATCATCCTCATCACTTCTATATGTGTAACCCTATACATTCTTCTTATAGTTTTAGGTGATACAAAGTACCATAAAGTGAACAAAACTATTATACTCTCTAGCAACATGTTGCAAGAGTATGAATAACGGGACTGGGGACAATTTTGCCAAAAAAATTAGATTCCCTTTCAGATGTTACACTATTTTTAACCTTCCTGTTATAGTATTATTCATTATATTTATCTACTTGTACCCTCCGCTTACTGCGATACATTCTCCACATGTCTAGTCATATAATATCCGATTGCCTTTGAGCCCCGAAGTTCAAAGCTGACTCGTGAATAAGTGACCGTTATCGAAATGATTGGCAGTGTATACGTGAAAATCATAAAAACTGCAAAGAAATGTAAGAGAGCAAAACAAAACTGACGAAAATTATTTCCAAAAGTTATGGCGACCGTTAGATTAGAATTAGGGTTGTTAATAATAAATAAATTCGTATTTATCATAAGCGTCCGACTTATTACTTTAGGATTTGCGATTTTATCGAAATGTAAAGTTACATTTTAAACATTTCTTGACTATTTTATTTTATTATTATAGAATTCTAATTTAAATCATAATTTTCTATTAGACTTAAGTAACAACAAAAATGGCCAGGGTAACCTCGCCAAACATTAAACAGGAGGGATGGGTACAGATTGATGTCAGAGTGTCAAGCATAGTATTAAGCTACATATGTAGTCGACAATCCGGCGGGTTTGCATCCGAAATTTGATTCCTCAGAAAACCTTAGGACTACAAAATCTTAATGTGCACGGATCAGGCCTCCTTGGGTTTTTTTGTAAGCCTCCAACTTAAGTTCATACCATGTACAATACCATATACAAAATCAATGTCGGTATACGCAAGGCCATAAGGATAAACCTATTTCAAGGCGACGAACCGGCTGGTCTTCACCGCGACATGGAAGATGTCGACAGCAACAGGCAGTTGATAAAAGACGTGGTCAACAAAGAATAAAAAATTACCAAATACATAAGGTTCATGCAGATTAATCTGAAGCATACGAAATATGCAACAGCCATTCTGACAACCCTCCTTAATGAGGGTCTCATCGACTTCAGCCTTATACAGGAGCTCTGGGTTAGAGATGACAAGATAGAAGGGCTGAACAACTGTTATAAAGCATGTATAGCCATCAAATATCAATAAAGCTATTAATGCATTTATTTGTGATATTTAAAACACAGCAGATACCCAGTGGCAATGGAGAAACAAAAAGGGCGTAACATGCTCTTGCTCCAACTACACATTAACCTTTTCATACGGAAAGTATCAACATTTTCTGCTATAATAATTAAGAAGATTGGTGGAAGAAGAGTTATAATCATAATTAAACACCCTCTAAATGAATGTAGAAGAGGTTTAGTAAGGGAGAAGAATACTGATTCAATCGATGCCGTCGGATAAAAAATGAACTGCGATGTAGGGACTGGGTTATGTTCTGAATATTTTAATATCTCTCAGCTGACATCTTCCAAGAGGAAGTACTACGCAGTATTAACGCAAGGCCAGTGGAGTTTTACTGAACAACTACGGGAGCATACAGAAAGCAACCATCTATACGGACTCCAGGTGGTATTACTAACCTTGTCGTCGTCTGAAATTAATTCTAGTGTACTAAACTATTGTGGAAAGGTTCTAAGCCCATTGACAGGTCAACTTCACCTATCCATAACTTTTGTTTCCGATCACAATAACATGTTCGGCACCGAAAATGCAGGCACGGTGGCCAAGTTAAGAGCTTCTCTAGATGTATCCGCGGCAGAGATAGTACCGTACGCGTTGAGAATAATCAATGACAAAAGGACAAGGATTTATTATTTAGGTTCAGACAAAGTATATACAGACTTACAGCTACCATAACGGGCCATTGGCCAATTGGTGACTTGACGCAGCTGCAATTTCAAAGAGAGTAAAGAAACGAATCTACACTTTCTCTGGGAGTGCCCAGCAGCTGAGTATATTTGAATAATGGCAAAAGTTAATGAAGTCAGTCGAGAAATCATTAAATTTTGCCTCTTAGGTATAGTTTTAATTACGAATGAGATAATTAGGTTGATTTTAAGAAGCAATATGTATATATGTATGAAACTAAATGAGTCTAGAGCCTACAATACAATGTAATAAGATATCAAATCTGATTTTTATCCTTTTAGGCTTTCATCTAATAATATATGTTGATTATATTTATGATATACTGTTATCCATCACATGAAATTGTTGAATTTATTTATCTTCCTTTGATCTATGAAAGTTACGTAGTATATAATAAAAGTTGTAAACTTTTGAAACAACACACTATAACTGTATACAATGAACATATCCATATGTATGCATTTTGTATAAGTGAGAGAACATGTTGTGGATATGTGTATTAGTGTATAATGGGGCTACACTGCTACTGAGTGTTTACTATTGAGTTTGCTCACATAAATAATTTTATAAAAGGTAGGAAGTCAACACCCAAATAATAATTTCAGTATTTTAATTTCATTAAGTTGTTCATAAATTCATTCAATCTTAATTAAATTTGTTACCGCTATTGATGTGCTGGGCCAATTGATATTTATGTAAGGTTTTTAAGTAAACATAACCAGCATCGTTAATGAATAAGCAACATAAAAGCTTATACATTGTCAACATAAAGTTAATAAAATATGGTCACAAAAAAAATCGTATACTCTGTCAACAGTTTCAAAATGAGGCATAGTTATGATTATTTCATGGTTTATGAATAGTAAGTAATTTGCAGTTGTGTTGGTTATATAATCCACTAGATTGAACGAATATCGTCACAATCATATATCCCTATGCGTTACTTGGATATTTGTAACACGAGTTGCATATAAACAAAACGATGGTTTCATAGTACTAAAAAGTTGATTTGAAATAAAAAAACTATTATAAGTATTGACTAGTTATTGAAAAATGCAAGAGTGTTAACAGCTTAACCGTAAGAATTCTACATTTAGCTCGATTTTAAGCTCAAGTGTTCTACATTTAGCTCGATTTTAAGCTCAAGTGTGAACCAACAATAATTTGCTTTCTTTACATACTTTTGTGTGAATATTTATGTATATCGTCACCTAGCAAGCAAAAAACGTCACCAATCATGTGGACACTGTTATAAGTAAGAAACACGTTCTGCATTTTTTCATTGAGGTGACTTTCAAATCTTCACCTGAGCTGTATGCAGTATAAAGTCACCTGGAAGTTCGAAAAAGTTGTTATTAGATATATGGAGGCTCTGGGAAGTATTGACCTGAATCAATATATTTTGGATACACAGAGTTACTATTGTCCCAGGAACGAGATACTCTCTAAATATCCATTGTACAAGGTATTTTCCAAAGTAAACAGGACTTTTTAATCTAGCGCTCCCTGGTAGCGCCATCTATATATATGTCGACTGGGTAGAATCTGCCATCTTTATCGATTGTCCGTCAGAATTTCATGACATTTCAGCAAGTGGAAGTGAAGTTATTGCATTTTAAGTGTCGTATGTTTGTGTTATCGGTGCGAAAATGTGTTTCGAACAAAAAGCCAACAAATTTGTTTTAAAATTCATTAAAACTTTTACGCATTGCTGTTAAATTTGGATTACGATTAGTAATCGAATTATATTAAATTTGAAAAGGAATGGTATTGATTACATAATTCTCTTTTTAACAATTCCTGATTATT